>NW_028281350.1:190000-291052 GCF_059751285.1 Brachycentrus maculatus
CGTGTGTAAAGTGATCACTTGAACCAGCCTATGACGGTCGTCAGTCCCGTAAATGCCCAGACTTCCACATTCTTCTTCATCTTTGATGAGATATCAAAAAAATAATAATATTATTATTATTTTTCATGTTACCGGCTTCACATAGACGTCAGCATCACAAAACAAGTTATATATCGTCTTTTTGTTAACTGTAAACAAGGCTTGTGCGACTCCCCCTGCACACCCTTTCG
Source organism: Brachycentrus maculatus (assembly GCF_059751285.1). Taxonomy (NCBI): domain Eukaryota; kingdom Metazoa; phylum Arthropoda; class Insecta; order Trichoptera; family Brachycentridae; genus Brachycentrus; species Brachycentrus maculatus. The sequence goes on from NW_028281350.1 coordinate 190,231, forward strand.
ATATAACGCCGGTGACGTCATCATAACAATTTTGTTATTGTGCGGATTTATGAATGAATATGCTCCACGTGTCCTCGGGAGAGTACTACGGGCCGATTCGGCGGAGGCGCGCGCACCGAGATATTAAAACCTTTATAAGGGTATAGTCTATTTACGCGTTCCAAACAATGTGATATAATTATCGACGATATCGATACGCGTAACTTGTTATATGCTATTGAAATTTGTTTGATATTCTTGATAAAAATAATTACGAGATACTGCAAATGTGAGAAATTGAGCGACCAATCAACGTGCCGAATTATTTTAAAAATGAAACTCTTGTATAATGATTAAAGAAAACACTTGTTTTTTACCACTTGAGTTTTATTATAGACTACATGTTTCAGAAGTTAAACTTCCATCATTCAGGTCTGTATAATAACTTATACAGACCTGAATGATGGAAGTTTAACTTCTGAAACATGTAGTCTATAATAAAACTCAAGTGGTAAAAATCAAGTGTTTTCTTTAATCATTGTAACATGTCTTACCACAAAGTTAATGCCGAAACAATAAATAAAACTCTTGTATAATACCACTTATTGAGTACAATAAAATAACAACCATGTAACTTTTCCACATGCGTTTTATTTGACCAGCAACCCGGTTTCGTCGTAACCGACGTCGTCAGACTGGTCCACTGGACCACTTATTTCAGTTTTATTTCATTTCACACTAGTTCGATTTAATATTTCTCAATCCAACCATATATGGCTCCGTTGAACGCACACATAAAGCGTCACGAAATTTACGATATATATGAGAGTTTCAAAATTTTTAGAAGTGTGGTTGTCAATCATGGTTAATGTTACACGTGTGTAAAGTGATCACTTAACCAGTCTTTAACTGCCCTGTAAATACCTAAACTTCCATATTCTTCTTCATTTATGATGAAATGCCTAGTGGAAAAACACAGATTTGTGAACAAGTATTTGGACACACTCAAAATGTTGCGTATTGATTTTTATTCATAGATTTTTGCCATTTCCTTTATCCTTGAGATCAAAACGCTAAGTTATCTGTTTTTCTAAGTTTTCGCTAAGTTATTATCGCAATTTCATGGATTCTTTTCTATGGGTAGATACCTTTCAAATGTATATAACGTAAATATGTGGGTGATTGAATTATTTAACCAAATTTAATTACAATTTCCTTAAAATATCTCGTCACTTTAGTTGGTTTTTGAATTTGATCTTTTAAATCAATCTCTTTGACGTTTTACTATCTCTTAACCCTTTGAACTCGTAAAAAATATGTAAATGGGTTACATGCAACTCGAGATTTTTTAAGCAAAAATATTAGAAAAAACTTAGGTATTTGTAGAAAATTAAAAAATATATATATTTTGGAAAGGTAGTAAATAAAATTTTGCATTATTGTTTACAAGTATGTATTTCTAACAGAAAATTATAAATTATGTAAGAAAAAAAGGCAAATTTTAGTTTTTGTAATTTCTCAAAGTATAATATTTTTCGAAACAATCGCCCAAATGCATCCTCGGGTTTCCAGGACATGTGTCGCAATAGTTGCTGGTCTCCCGTCTTTTACCTTTTACTGCCCTTTTTGAGCAGACCACACAGTCCTGCTTAGGAATGTTTTTTAAAATATGTAGTTTTCCGTTGAGCCTGGTCTCTGAAGCAGCTGAAGTAGATGGCCTTTGCTTTTGCTGGGATATAGTACATTTTCTGGGCATTCCGAAAACATGCACAATTGAAAGTTGACTATTTTTGATATATGACGTTGTTGAAAGGAGTGAGCGATATATCGCTCACTCCTTTCAAGAACGTCATAAATCAAAAAACTTGATTTTTCAGGAGAACGTTTTTAAAGTTTAAAAATATAATACAATGTATTAAAAATAAATATCAAGCCACTTATTGAACTTTTCACCGTGCAACAGATTTTTTTAGGTAAAACCTGAAGGTTTTTTCTCCATTTGAAAAATATTTAGTACGTTTAAAAAAATAATTAAACATTACCTTTTCTTCAAAATGCAAAAAGAACATTTTCTGCCCTGTAGCGGGTAAATATTAAGTTAAAAATATGCCTCTTTTGCTGGGATATAGTACATTTTCTGGGCATTCCAAAAACATACACAACCGAAAATTGACGCTTTTTGATTTATGACGTTCTTGAAAGGAGTGAGCGATATGTATTATATCATGTCTAAATGTTATGTGTGCTTTGCTTGTATTGGCGTGTTGTGGGTATGAACTGAACGCCGGAGCACCGGGCGCGAGAATGACACAATAGTTGCCTGAACTCTTGTCAAACACTTTTGCAAATAAATTACCACGTGCGTCACAGTGGTACCGTGACGTCATCAACGCAAGTACACAAACGATCTGGCAACTCAGCATGCGGGCGCTGTGATTCAAGTGATAGGTCTACGTGTGTGGAATCAGCGATGCTCTTGCTGTATTTGGCACAAAGGGTTACTGGAATTATATGTTTGCATTTTTATGTGATGACGAAATTCTCAAAATGAACTCACTTATACTAGCGCAAATTCACGTTGTTATTTTTTTTTTTTAAATATTTTTTTATCGTTATTATAAATTGTATACATTTGTATAAATCACAATTTTAAACTTATTTAAAAAAAAATATTTTGCAAAGACTTACCAAGCCACCTTGTGTGTCTTGCCGGTGGAGTTCTTTTTTGATACATTTTATATTGTTTTGAACCATTTTAACCTAATATACACACAAAAAATAGAGAAAAATTAAAATTATATACATTTTACATAATATTAACTCTTGATCATTTACCCATTCCTTTATTTTGCCTTTCTTCCATATTTTATTTTGACCTCTAGCATCAACAATATGAATGAGGGGTTGCTTGTATCGTTCTAGTGCATATATAAATAATAAATTGAAAAAAAAATTATAATAATAATAATAATAAATATATATATATATATATATATATATATATATATATATATATATATATATATATATATATATATATATATATATATATATATATATATATATATATATATATATATATATATATATATATATATATATATATATATATATATATATATATATATTTATATATATATATATATATATATATATATATATAATTATACATATAATTTAAGAACTTGAATCTTGTCCATGCGGCACTTTTCACTACTTTCTGTTCAAAGCCATGTTTTTCAGATATCTTTTGTTTTTCTCCGTTTTTCAGTGGTTTCATATCAAACTGTCAATTACCTTTAAACATTTGTGAGTTAAATTAGGCGATGTCTCTTATCGCCATAGAACGTATTTATCGTAGTGGAAAACCAAGGGCCAGTTTTAAAATACTTTCGCTTTATTCTTTACTCAGTTCTTGGAATTCAATTTTCTTATTCATTGGTTGCTACAATACAATCGCTTAAAGCACATGTAACAATGTTTATGTAAGAACGGAATTGAACGACCTTAGTAGAATAAATCATGAGGTAATCGTCAAACAATGAGACTTATCAAAAGGAATACCAGAACAAAATAAATAGTTACTCTGATGATAAAATAACATTATTGTCTTTATTTATTGATTTGGCATTTTATTTTAACTCCGTATTTATATATTAAATGTTTTAATCAAAAGCTGATTTAAGTTTACTAAGTTGCTTATTTTATTTTTTAAATACAACTTCTCTAGCCTTCTCCACTGCTGGATATATACTTCTTCCGTATCCTTCCATTTCCTTCGGTCGGTTGCTATTTGCAGTCAGTTTCTACCCCCCACAGCAGCTATGTCATATTGCCATCTTTTTTGGAGTCTTCCGACACCTCTTTTATTCTCCTAAACTCTCAATCTCAAAAATTTTGGGGTTCATTTTGTAGGGTCCTGTTTTGCAATATGGTGTGTGGTTAGTTTTGCCACGCGATTCATGATATCCTCTATTTTGGCCCTGATTTCTCCATTCCTTACTTATCACTCAGGTTTACAATACTCAAGGCTTAAATACAACTTAGTAGACTCAAATAAGTGTTTGATTTTAATATTCATTTATTTTTTTCTTACAAGAGTTCAAATTTTCCGAAACACCATTTCGTATAACAAAGCTTCTCATTTGATAGAATTAACCCTTCACATTCTATGACATTTGTATCAATCATAGTCGGCAGATGTGTGATTGCGTTATGCACAATTCAGCTCTAACACAAAGGTGTAACTATCCTCGTCGACAATGGATCGAATAACAACTGATCGACATTTGGTCCTCCGGCCAATCGAAGCGGAGGATGCATAATATGCAGATATTATGTTATTACATTTAACCCGAAACGGGTAAAGCAGAAAGAATAAACGACCGTCCCCGTAGTCCTGCCTGTAACAAAGGAATTATTGAACCCTTTGTGTCACCAGTGGACCCAGATTATTATGCAGCCGGTTTTTTTTGCGAATACCCACGTTTATTGAATAGCAAAGGGATGAGTACAGGATTGGAAAACCATTCACGAAAGCTGCAATAATGCTAGACCAACTTACATATGCATAACTCCACCGTTTTTCAATATTTTTTTTGGATATATATTTTTTGAATCCATTCCCTGATAGATACTGACTAGTATTGTTACGTTAACATTCAAATTTTAACTAGGCACATCCATTTTACATTAGGAATTTGTCTTCACCGCCACAAAATTAGGATTTTGTACCTTTAAATATAATTGATTACTATTATTTAAATTTCTTCATGGTACATTTGTATCTACAATTCAAAAATCTTTTTTCTTTAAGTTTTTACACTGTAAAATATCAACGGTTTTAAAATGAAAAAATATCGGTTTGAAATAGCAGTGTAACATTGAAATGTGATTTTTTTTCTTCATATATTTTCTTAATAATATACATTGTAATCTTAAGAAAATTAGAATATACAAGTATAACACTGGGTTTTGTCCCCAATAACGATAAAATGAGATATATATTTTAGGTGTACAACAAAGACAATGTATTCATTTAAATGAGAAGGGAATATAGAATTCTGGGCATTCCAAGAGCGTACAGTCTGGCTGGATTAAGTGATCATTGTATACACTGTGCAACTTTCACCATTCTCACTCTAACTCCTATTTTAAATAAAACTTACAGATAAGAAAAGACATGTGCCATTCATCGAGTGAGATGGTATTATAATTTGCGCTTTGTATTTATTTATTTTTTGATTATATCTCTCTACATTTGCTTCTTCTTCTTTTTAATGGCTTTTCACCCTTCTTCTACATTTGCTATTGGAACACATCAACGAGCTGTATTTTTTGTCTGTGTTGTTTATGCATTCGATTTTTTGTTGGCTAACATATAATTATTTATTTCTAATTTGTTTAACATGTTTCTAAAATAAATACAAAGTAACACAAGTTTAATGTTATCTGGTTCATTTAGATTACGGGATTGTCCTAAGGGTGTGGTAACATAATCTGCTTAGATTGTGAAACCGCCGGTGGTGGGTGAGTTCAGCCACTTTGTTAGAATTTCAATAGGAATAAGTGCAAAGGGACAGCGTGAGAATCCAAAATATCCCTTTTCTACATCCTATTCCTACCGTCCGCATCCCTTTATGGCTTTACAAGAGTACTTTTATAAATTACTGTTACCAATATTTAAAGGCAAATGCAGATGTATTATACGCGTATATGGTACAACCAATTATAGATATATCTATCCTTGCGTCAGGACGCTTACTCTTCAGCATACTAACAAAATTGTTATTATTTTGTTTGTAAATAAAATAAGACTTGACACTGGCAGAAACATCCTCTCACTGGGTGGCTGCCAAATATTAGTCATTTTTAAAAAGTCAATATATTATACTTCCAAGTTTAAAATCCTTTGGGATTTTTTTCAGGGCAATATTAAGCTAGTAAGATATCAAATAGTCAATAATCACGTTTTTGTAGAAAATGCACTTGGTCACTTTCTCCTGTATGACTACGATATATAAACTAACTAACCATCATGCCGCTTCCCCGCAAAGGTAGGCAGAGAAAGTAAAACGCCACAATAATCTTCGGCGCTTCCATATTCGTGCATGTCGTAACACATACCTACCCGCCGATTATTCCGACTTCTGACTTGACTGCTTAATACTTGTTCACGCCAAGATTTCTTTGGTGTTTTTCTGCTTCTATTACCAACCACAGAGCCAATCACGCAAATTCAGTTGCGTATTGCATATTTCTCGCGGCTGATATATTTGACAATTTGGTTTTACAATCGTAAGCTAGAAAGAAATTCAAGTCGAGAAAAGCAACGAATACCATCCCAATCAGGTATACCGAAAATGTAACAATTACTTATTAGACGCATTTATAGTAGGTACCTTTGAATTATTTTCGCTTTAGTTAAAAATCACTTGACTGTAATGCTCGTCGAAATTCGCTATTTCAAAACGCAAATGATGTAAAATCTATTTTTAAATTTGTTTTCTATTATTAATATTGGAAGGAATCGTATGGACTAATTTGTATGTACTTAAAATAATAAGACGAATTATTTTCGTTTTGATAAAAATTATTGACTGTACCTAATCCTCGTTGAAATTTGCTATTACAGAACGCAAACATAGTGATTTTTTTTCTATTATTATAAGTCGAAGGAATCGTATGGACTAATTCGTATGTAGGTACTTAAAATTCTAAGACGAATTATTTTCGTTTTAATAAGAATTCTTGACTGTAATTCTCGTTGAAATTTGCTATTACAGAACGCAAACGATGTGATTTTTTTATATTATTATATGTAAGTCGAAGGAGTCGTATGGACTAACTAGTATGTACTTAACATTGTAAGACCCCCTGCTGATACATTATGGTTTACACGTTTGCATTTAGATAGCTTCGTATCTCGCCAATCCTGCCTCACGATGATGATAAGCATCCACAAGCAGCTGTGATAAGATAATGCCAAATAAAATAAATGATAATTACGAACGCACATTTTTTATCTTGTAGGTCGTGGGATATTAATTTTTCATTAACCTCAGATAATATTTCAACGTAAAATGGAAAAAATACTGAATTTGAAATCCAAAATTAAACACCAAATTTGTTTTATGGTGAATCGAAAACACATTGAGATGATATGAAAACGCGAATATACATGAATAAATAAAATATACTCAGAACAGTGATAGCAAATACCTTCCATAACATCGAATTCCGACAGGTATATGTAGATTAACATATCTATCATTATCACATATCACATCGTTATACATTTTTTAAAAATACAAAGAATCCTTTAAATGAATAGATTATTTTAAGTCCTATGCACGCAGCAGTACAGTATTGAATAGGGGGAGTATGAGTTCACACAAAGAAGCTCAATATATATAAAAACGTGTGTAAAAACAACGTGTATAAAAAAGAGAAAAAAAATGCTGTTATACCCTTAATCAAATAAAACAATAAACCTTGAGTGTAAGTCCCTCTCCAAGCACAAGAGCTTTTTTTTGAAGAGGCACAGCGAAACTAAAATTATAAGTTTGCCATATGTATAAATCTATAGAAATTGTATCAAATTGTATTGAAAATGTAACTATGTTTCACAAATACAAATAATAAATAAATGTTACAATAATAAATACCGCGTCCCCATGAAGTTCTTCTAACCTCTATCCGCACACAATGGTGCATAGGGTACTGCATCATATAAACGCAGTGTTATTTTGATCGTTCGACACACGAAGGAAAGGTGATCAGCGCTGCGTAATATTCAAGTACCAGTCCAGTGTTATATTGAATAAACATTATAGTGAAAAATCACTAATATTTATTTAACCCCCCACTTGGAATCGAACCCGGGACCTCCAGCAGATAGCAGAGCATGCTGACCATTACACTACGGAGGCGGACAAATAAAAAAGTTTCCCCGGCATTGTAGCGCGAATGGTTTGTTTGCTTCAGCACACATATCACATTGGGATGGGCTAATAAGGCGTAGAGTGGCAGGCTTCCGAGAGAGACTGATGAAAAGCCTTAACCTTATCATAAAACTAACTGCTTGTGGAACACAGATGGGGGCTGGACATGTGGCAGCACTGCTAGTGTTGCGATCGACAGCGAGCTGATATTCTCACATCATTTCTCCACATTTTTTTCGCTGTTATTTACGTTATTTTATTGTTACTGTTACAAACAAAATTTCTTACAAATTCTTTTCTAGAAATACACGTGACATGTGTTTACATTGTAACATTCGAAAGCTTCTCGTCTATAATGCTGCTGCATAGCGATAAATTTGAAAAATAAAAAATAAAAATACTACGCCATTCATACTCGCGCAAACGAGTGCTATCCAGATGTATTAGATTTGCTCACAAATGTGTCAACAAGCATACTGTAAATATTACATAATTACCATGTTTACGTTTCTGCAATGTTTTGCTTCTTAATTTTCTTATATCATCATTCGGTGGCAGTAAAAAAGCTATTGGAAAACATGCACGTATTATATTCCACAGGGAACTCATTATTAGTACACATTAGCTCAAACAAGGTTGCAAGAGGACAAGTTAGCTACTCGCAATGCCCTAGCAATTTGCTCCTATTCTTCTTTTCCCCTTCTCACTTAGTAATACCTTATATTCCTCCTCTATTTCCTTTTCCACATAGCTGAAATTTCCTACAAACTGAGTTCTTACTTAAGTCATCTGTTTCCCAACATATCGCTCACTCCTTTCTACAACGTCATATATAAAAAATCGTCAATTTTCAGTTGTGCATGTTTTCGGAATGCCCAGAAAATGTACTATATTGCAGTAAAAGCGGCATATTTTTAACATAATATTTACCCGCTACAGGGCAGAAACTGTTGTTTTTGCATTTTGAAGAAAAGGTATTGTTTAACTATTTTTTTGAATATACTAAATATTTTTCAAATGGAGAAAAAACTTTCAGGTTTTATCTAAAAAGATCTGTTGCATACTAAAAAGTTCAATAACTGGCTTGGTATTTATTTTTAATACATTGTATTATATTTATAAACTTCAAAAACCATCTCCTGAAAAATATAGTTTTTTGATATATGACGTTGTTGAAAGGAGTGAGCGATATATATATTTCACTTTATGTATTAATTGTTAAATCAAACACAGATTTTTTGAGTCTACTAAGTTGTATTTTATATTAAAAAAAAACACATAAAATTTATATTGTGACAATTGTTTCGCCTAGTTATGGCATTTTCAAACGAATGTGAAGATTAAATGGACTGATGGTCCGTACGAATGTATAGCTATACATTTTCACAGCTAGTAGTAACATACACACGTATATAAATTATCAGATATACACAAACTTAGAGGTTAATATGTCAAGTTTCAAGTTTGTTTCTCTACGCAACCATTTCAATATCGGTATTATTATTTCATCAAATGACGACGATAGCTAGACGGGAAAAATACAATATTGTTATTTTGACTAACAATTTGTATTTGATTATAAAATTCGCGTGTGTTAATCACGCACTTTTGTTCGAATCAAAATAAATGTTTATTATTTCAATAATAAAAACATTATTATTACAATTTATTGTTTCGGGATTCACTTTGTGGTAAGACATGATGAAATTTTTAATGAAAAACACTGTTTTTTTACCACTTGAGTTTATTTTATGCGCATAGTTTCGGAAGCGATGCTTCCATCTTCAGGTGTAAATGTAAACTGAAACATAATAAATAATTAACTGTTCCATAAATAAAGAGAGGGGGGGTTAGTTAGCTCCTAGTACCACACAAAGACCAAATTATGAATTACTTACAAAATTTAAAAATAAAAAAAACTTTAATTCTAATAATAATTTAATAAATAAACATTGTTTCAAAATTCTTCACCTTTGCTTTCCATTTTTCCTTTATTTTCAAACTCCACCCCCTTGACTAACCCCCCCTCCCCCTAACTTGTAAGATATTATTACAAGATAATTTTTATTCATATCCCAATAACTTCATCTTTGCTGAGATATCGATTGATCGAGATATCTTTAAAACAATCCCAATTAAGAACATAACCTAGCATTGGTAAACAAAAATTTGAATATTTTTTAAATTTTTGTAATTTAAAATTGAAAGTCATGTTCTTACTCGATTTCTATTCCCATTATTGAAGCATCTATATTGCATTATTTTTTTAAACTTGTATAGATGCAATGGTCTCAGAACCTTTCTTCTTCTTCTTTTTCTTGGTGTAGGCCTTGTGGCCTGTTTTTAAGAAGGATGAGCCTCTTGCGGCGTCAATTCCCAGCTATCGCTCCATCTCTTTCGTAGGGCGAAAACAGTCGTGTCTGAAATAATAAATCATGTTAAGTTTGTCTGATTTAAACCAAATATTTAGCTAATAAATACTGATAAAATAAAACAACTTTGTTTTTAACCACTTTTTAATTGGTACATTTTTTCTCCAACCGGTTTCCACAAGAGCCTTGTCATCATCAGGGTTACACATGTACTCATAGGTTCTTGTCAAAACCGGTTGGGGAAAAAATATACCAATAAAAAAGTGGTTTAAAACAAAATTCTTTATTTTATAAAGTTTATAAAATGTGCCATGAAGTATATGCGAAAAACATTCAAGGAAATAATAAATACTGAATCCAAATTCGTTTCTATAAAAAGTGGTATGCGCGAGTTGGTTGCATTTTATACTTTGCGGATTATAATTGAACCTCAAACAAAGTGCGTTAGGCGAATTACCTTTAGGAAATTCAAAGATCGACGCCGACCCAGAACTAAGCTGGCCGGCGTCCAAACAGTCGAGGTAATGACTCGCCTTTCAGGCAGCGTCCGCGCCTGAAAACTGAAACTGAACGAAGTTTTTCAGCAACTCTCCTTAAACCAGTTGTCGAGAACGACCAGAGATTTATTTATCCCGAAATGCGTTTCACTCCATTCGGTTCAATGACATTTTGTATTACGAGTACGTTCGTGAATCTGAACATACACACTGTAATATTCATGTACTATTTTTATTTTTCATATTATTTTTTGACATCTTAACATAGACGAAGAAGAATATGGAAGTCTAAGCTTACGGGGCTTTTGACCGTCATTGGCTCGTTTCAGTAATATTCATGTATTATTTTTATATTTCAAATTATTTATTGACATCTCTCAACATAGATTAATAATATTGAAGCCTGGGTATTTATGGGGCATACGATCGTCATAGGCTGGTTTAAGTGATCACTTTACGCTCGTGTAACATTTACAAATTCCCGTAAATGTCCAGACTTCCATATTCTTCTTCATCATTGCTGACATGTCAAAAAATAATATGATAAATAACTCCTTTAATTGGAAATCATCCTTTTCGGAGACAATCTTCGCCTCTTCCGCATTCATGCAACTTCTCATAAAATACACGCCGATTATTCTGACTATTTAAGTATTTGAAATACTTGATGCCAAGTTTTTCTCGGTCTGTCTTTCTTTATTCTTTTGCTTCTGTTACCAACCATATTTGCCTCATAAATTTGTGATACTTTCCTTTCATCAATCTTTATATATTGTTCTAATTTTTTATGTTTTCATAAAAAAAAAACAAAAAAAGTCTCTGATCCTTAAATTCTAAATATAAAATGAATATCCATGATTCTTCTACCACTACTGTACCTGTATATCAATTTTGGTGACATTTTATATGTACTATGATAATGTTCAGGTATATTGAATCGATCGTACGTAGTGTAAGTAAATCAGTTACTCCCATCATATTCCCGTATCTTTCGAACCCCATTATCATTAGTCCTGAACACCGTACATTAGGTACACTTTAAATTTTTACTTCTGAAAGCCATTTTCCATGTTCAACCCTAACCTCATAATTATCTGTCGATTACTCTTATCACTAAACCATAATCACATTCGCTGCTCGGCTCGGACATTAACTACAGCTCGTCTACTGACCATGATAGTATACATTTTTAAATTAATATAATAATTGTATGTATGAAAAATATGTGGTAATATTTTTTTACCGACGATGTATTATGCATCAATGTTTCTTTCTTTCTTAAGTTTGATGCCAAAATTATATGTTCACCACTACTATACGTCCTCACACTATACTATACTATATATCCTCACAAAATCAAAGTCATCTTAATCTGTAAAGACATATTTTAAATGTTAATTTTTAAATCAAACATAGATTGTTTGAGTCCACTAAGTTGTATTTTATTAATAAAAAAAACACATACAAATTAATATTGTGACAATTGTTTCGCCTAGTTTTTACGAATGCATTCGTTTGAAAATGCCATAACATTTTTATGGGTTTTTTAATAAAATACAGCTTAGTAGACTCAAAAAGATGTGTTTGATTTAAAAATTAATACATAAATTTAAATGGTGTTCTACTAATTAAACGTCAAATCAATAAATAAGATATATTTTATTTTTCTATATAAAATATGTAACTCTTTTCCATCTAATATTTTTTTGTAAAATTATTAAATACTTATTAACCATAAATATATGCATATAAATATCTAATTTTTCGCTACTTTCATTTTCGAATATAAGTTCACCATTCACGATTATATAAAAATATATCATAATTATTAAGTTAACTAACCATCACAACCCTTCCCCGCAAGGGTAGTGAGAGATAATAGAACGCCAAACCAATATGTCTTTGCGAACAATCTTCCCCACTTCCACATTCATGCATCTCCTCATTCATATCCGCCGATTATTCCGACTCCTGACCCTACCACTTTCTACTTTTCGTTAGTTTTCTGCTTCTTTTTCGAATCACAAAAGCTTCATGAATTTGCTTTACTATTTCTTCTTCAATCATTCGATTCACAGCCCAAACAATCTCAACACACCTTTCTTATCGATATTTAAACGATAATGCTTTTCTCAGCCTTATTATTATTTACATTATGATTGTTTACTTCAGGATTTTCTGGTTTTCCTTAACAGTATCAATATGTTAGTCAATGAGTTATTCCCGCGTCAAACAGTATGAATTCAACTGATTGCAGGATCATTTACCGCAGTCCCATTTCCCCTGCCCCCACTCTCCAGATCTGTTATCAGAATTGAGCTTAAAAAGTCGAACCTACCCCGCCATGCGCTATATTTCCCACGATTTATTGACCTATAAATGATTACTAGAAATATAATAACTGGCCTCTACATTTCACCCGTTTTCCGTAAATGCTCGAAAGGTATCGCTTGCCTAAATACCCATTTAATTTTTCTTGTTGATTAATTTCTCCATTTACTTTTCAGTATCGTGACATTTTATTATGAACCTCAAACATGCTACCAGTATCAATCAAATTGAAATCACGTTTTTTAAATGAAACCTATGGTGAATTTTCGATAGTTTAACGCGTGTACTTAAAGCAAGTACATGCGTATTCATATAAAGTTACAAACAATTTCTTGAATGTTTTCCGCAAACAGTTTGTGCACATTTTATAAATTTTATAAAATTAATAAACTTCGTTTTCTCCATTTTATATTTTTTGAGTGTGTGGAAGTTTTTGGTGAGAGTATTTTAATTTTTTTGATTTAAAATAAACCCTGACGATGACAAGGTATTGTTGAAACCGGTAGGTTAAATTGTATCAATAAAAAATAAAAACGGTGGTGAAAAAAAAGTTAATTAATTTTAAAAAGTTTACAAACTATTTTGTCTCGGTACTCTTACAGTCTTCTTCTGTTCGTGTCATGTCAGGTCCCTCTGATATCGACTATCACATGAGAGTAATTGTCTTGGGCAGCTCTAAACAGCGCTCCGACGGTCCTGATCCCCGTCCAATCTCGTATATTCCTAACATTATTTTAATCTCTTATCTTAATTTCACAAAATGATAAATTATCGTTTATTGTTTTATATTTTAAATTTTGACCTGTGTTTGTTTTGTTTAAAATTTTATCTTTTTGATTTCTTACTTCTGTAGCAGTCTTGTTCATTTTTACTATTGTTTTGACTGTATTTTTAAATAGTTTTCATTATTATTAATATTGTATTCCACTCTTTGCTTTTGTTTACATATCTTATTTACTTTATTTAAAAATTTGTTTTTTTTTTGTAGGTACCTTGTTAGCCTTAAACCTTAAATTAGTAATCGTAATTACTCATCGGGAATATTATATATGTAATTTTTTAAAATAAATAAAGAAATTAATAAAACTACAAAAGTTATCATTGCTTCGACAGAATTAAATATTTTACTCTGATGTATGAAATATGTTTTAAAATAAATAAATAAATAAAACTACCAAAATTTTCATTGCTTCAACGAAGTTAAATATGTTACTTTTATGTATGAAAAATGTTTTAAAATAAATAAATAAATAAAACTACTAAAATTCTTCTTGCTTCAATGGAGTTAAATATGTTACTATTATGTATGAAATATGTTTTAAAATAAATAAATAAATAAAACTACTAAAATTCTCCTCGCTTCAATGGAGTTAAATATGTTACCCTTATGTATGAAATATGTTTTAAAATAAATAAATTAATTAAACTACTAAAATTCTCCTTGCTTCAATGGAGTTAAATATGTTACCCTTATGTATGGAATATGTTTTAAAATAAATAAAATAATTAAACTACTAAAATTCTCCTCGCTTCAACGGAGTTAAATATGTTACTCTTATGTGTGAAATATGTTTTAAAATAAAAAAATAATTAATCTGCCAAAATTCTTCTCGCTTCAATGGAGTTTAATATGTTACTCTTATGTTTGAAATATGTTTTTAAATAAATTAATAAATAAAACTACAACAATTTTCCTCGCTTCAACGGAGTTAATATCGTGGCGTTGCAGAAACTCATCACGGAATTTATTAAGTATTTTTTCACGATCGACTAGGAATTACGTCATTAACCCTTAATATTCCTGTAGGCCTTCGGACGAGGTACCTATTCACCTATCTCTCGGTACCTGTTAGCGGTGCATGCAGAGCTTCCCCAAGTATCTCGCGGATAAATTACGTCGGTCTGGCCATATTTAAGTCGATTTCGCGAGTTAGTGCGGTCGGCCGTAATGGAAATTCAATTTTTCGCCTCGAATTTTTTTTCGAAAGCTTAATACGTTCGGACTCCTCGCTTAGGTACTTTCGGCAATGATCGCCTCATTACGGTTCCTATCGGATTAAATTCCGTGCAGGGAACTAAATTCATTTAACCCTCGACGAGTGCGCCTCTACAACGTGTGGATATGCACACATTTAGACCAATTAAGATTTTAAAATGGTTACGAATATATTTCAATTAATTTTTAAATGTAGTATACATCTTATCTGTATGCGTGCAAAATAATATAAACCCTTTTTTTTACAAAAATTATAGTTATATTAGTATGTAACCACTCACCGACATTTTTATGTCCACCGATTTAGAAACGTACCCGTCTCTTCGTCAGGACTATCACTAGCACAGCATGCAAATAATACCACCCTTAACTATGATAGCACTATTTAAACACTTAAAACTACACAAAATGTTTAACACATGCGACTTTGGTCGATCCGAAGACCAACATGCACTAGGGGTTGCAGCACAAACATGCATTAAGAGTCGAGGTCTTACACGCACCGCTTTCACAAACCAACCATAGATGGTTTCTATGATATCTCACATAAAACGCCATGAAATTTATGACGTGTGTTGGAGTCCAAAAAAAAAATAGTGTGGTTGTCAATTATTGGTAGAATGTTGAATGTTACACGTGCGTAACGTGATCACTCATCCAGCCTATGATAGTCAGAAGCCCTGTAAATATCCAGATATCCGTATTCTTCTTCATCTATGTTGAAAAAATCATATTCATTTTTCATCAAAAATATATTTCTTCTTTCAACTAAAACTGGCTTTGCTGGTTCGGTTACCTATACATTTCAAATATTTCTTAGCATTAAAATAATATTTTTAAAGTGTCAGTACATCATAATACTAACAACTAATTTCATAACATAATACAATGTGTGACATCATACATATTTAAACAAATACCAACATAACTTATTGATTTTACTGTGCTACATACATATATGCACATGTAATATTTATGAATTTTTATCACCTATATTTTCAATAACCACATCCTGTTTTTGAACCCTGATTTAGTACCTACCATAACAACAGCTTATCAACGAAACCAATATTTTCGTAATCTGTCTTTCAAATCAGAGATAAATGTATTTACTATTTTATTTTTATTTTATGACCTTAGTATTTTTAAAAGTTAAAATAGATAATTATCTAATTATTATTACATCCATGAAATTTAAACCCCAAAACATACGATTTAAAATTTGATATTTCCAATAAAGTATTACCATATATAAATGCAGTATAAGTAAATGTTTATCAAATTAATTATGAAAAAATAAATGGTTTATAACAATCTTCTTATCATTTATCATTCACTTTATAAAATACTCAAAAACTATACTCAACGACTACCGGTTGTAGAATAACTATTCCCTCAATTCAGGTCAACTATATATTACCATACCACAATGTTAATAATGCTTTTGAAATACAAAATATTTAAAAAAAAATACTTCAAGCTTTCTCTTGTATTTAAAAAATAATGTCAGGAATTCGAAATTTCCGAACTGAAATTGAAATACCTGTGGTCTCCTTAATTATTGTAAAAATATATTGTGTTAATATGACATTGAAAATCAACAAATAACCATATAAAATACTTATATTTCTATAGTAAAAATGTCTTTCCTGTAAAATTTATTCGTGTAGATTAAGGCTAATAATCGATATCCAAAATAATAGGATAACCGCCAAATCTGAAAAAAATATGGAGTACTAGTTATTTGTTTTTACTATGTTGATTTGACAAATAGATTTGTTATAAAACCTTGTTATATTAATTAAAAAGTTTCTTACTGCATTTAATTTCTATTTCCTATTGTATTTTATTATCTTAACTAAAAATGGATGTCCGTGTGTCGGCCCCAACGATAACTCTTCTCGGCGAACTCTGACGTCATAAAATGTGCACATCCCCTTCTCTTTCAGCGAGACTATTTTCAGGTCACAGTTTTATAACTACCTGCGGAAAGACATTTTAGCTTTCAATTATTACTTTTTGAGTTTGAAATACACATGGATTCGCTCTACCCGTTGTGATCGCAATGCGAATGTAAATACAATGCAATTTTCTCCCAAAATGTTTTTGAAGGATATGTTTTTTTGTATCCGATATGTCTCATTCCAATATGAAATGAAATTGAGATGGAATGATCTGAAAATGGAATAACCATTCCATCATCAGGTCAAATGTAACTAAACTGAAATTAATACGGTCTCCTATTTATATAAAACTAAAATCATTATTATTTTTATAATTATTTCTTTCAAAAAGCTAAAAATAATAATAATTATAGTTTTTAGAAGACCGAAGCAATTGCACTTTAGTCTATATTCGACCTGATGATGGATTTTTCCGAAATCGCTAGTCATAAAGTAGTGTTATTAAGTGGTATTACACAAAGTGAACCATGAATGATAAGGAGGGTGTTATATTATCACAAAGTTAACAATGTTTTGACAGGCGCCGTGGCATAGTTGGGTAGAAGCTCGACTGTGAAACTGGCGTTGCGGGCACTATTCCCGACAAATGCAAAATATATTCAAGAAAGATTTGTTTCCATTTGGTCTGGGTGTTTGTTATGTATTTTTTACATTTACCTTCCCTATCCTCACTATCCTACCTGCAGACAAGCCTCTTAAAGTAGAGGCTTTGCGGGTTATTACTTTTTTTAAATATTTAAATATACAAAATATAATATATTCTTATATATTTTTGGTATACGTTCAATGTTTTCTATTCTTTCGACCTATAAAGCTGTTTGCAAAAATAACAATAGAGAATGAATGACTCAAACGCTTCGTTTATTTTAATCTTTGTCGGAAAACGATGCTTATCATTACTTTTTGTTCCGAAATCGCTTATCCAAAGTCATCTTATGCCAATGGCACATAGTTCACAGCTTCCCATCAGTGTTGCCATATGCCAAACCAAAAAATCTGAATCAAACAATCTAGAAATCTGTAAAAATCTGTATATAATCAATAACCCAAAACATAAAATTAATTTTTATACACATTTTTACTAATTTTAGAAATCAAATCCTTTTCTATTTTTAGTTTGTAGCATGGATTATTGTAATTGTTTTAATAGTAATAATCCTTACAACGTTAAAGTACTTATTATCAAATGTTAATCATACTCGAATCTATACATATTTTCATTCTTTTGTTTTATGATAAAGGTACTATGTCCAATTCCAAAAATCTGTGTAAAATTAAAAGTACTACCTAAGAGTAAAATCTGTCATCTGTAACGGCAGCCTTAAATCTGTATCAATACAGATAAATCTGTATGTATGGCAACACTGTTTCCCAGGTACAGAATTTAGAAAACGGTAGTATTAATAATCCCAAGCTTGTCTCGTCACTCTGCGAGCGCGGATTGGAGGCCTTGTGGCCATAGATAAAGTACATCTCTGTGTAGTCGCCACTCACCGCGATAATAACGTAATTATTTTTATTTCACCGCATACCTTATCTCTGCCTTTATCGGAGGTAACCGCTATCGACCATATCCGAATCTTCCATCCTGTCGAATGTGGGAACTCTATGTCCAGAAAATCATCGGACACAAACGGATATGGTCAGACCAGCATCGTCTTTTTTAAATTAAAATAAATCTTTATTTATTTAAAAATTTAACAGAACATTAACATAAATACATTTACAATAATGACTAACAAATAAAACAGGTAATTGTAACATTAAAATTACAAAATTTCATAAATGTTAAATGAATTAAAAGTAAACATCAAGAATAAAATATAGCAAAAGTTAAGAAGATTAATAGGCAGACTTAATTTAGAGCTAAATTAATAAATAATCACAAAAAAACATAATCAGTTATAAGATGAACAAGTTGAGAAGAGCAATAAAGTAAAAATAAGTGCTATAAGGCAACAGCAAAAAAAACACATAAAACAGAAAACATACGCAACAGATACGTAGCTATCCATATATTGATACGTATTATTTTAATTATTTATCAAAAGCTTATAAATATTTTAATTACTTATACTTTTAGTGTTTAATTTGTAGATCTCCATTTCAACTTATAAATTAAATATTAAAATCAAACACTGATAATACCTATATTCCCCATTACCTATTAAACACTTGACCTTACCCTTAACTACTAGTTTCTCCCATAATAATTACTGTACATATTCAAGCTGATAAGACTTATTATTACTAAGTACCTAGAATCGTATAGCTGTATTAGGACCCTCAGTCCATTTAATATTCACAGTATTTTGAAAATGCCATAACAAGGCGAAATAACTCCACCGACAAGACACACAAGGTGGCTTGGTGGGTCTCTGCAAAATAACTTTTTATTTTTATTTTTAATATATGTTAAAAATTGTGATTTATAAAAATAAATAAATAAAAAAAAATAAAAATAAAAAAAATAAAAAATTGTCACAATTTTATTTTTATGTTTTTTTTAAATAAAAAATAGACTAAAAATCAGTGTTCATTTTTGATATTTAATATACAATTTTTTTATATTTTCGTACACATTTTCACAATGGGGTACAGTTTAAGGTGCGTCTTAAATTTGCGATATATTAACATTCCGAAGTTACATTACCATGCCTCCAGATATACTTTTAAATCACTTTATGCCACTTTCTATACGCCCTTAATAGTAACTCTTTTCGGGAAAATGTCTTAAAAAGCCATATTGGTGACTTCAATATTTTTTATGGGCTCGCAAGATGATCGCTCGGTCATCAAAATGTGATTTTAAAGTGAATATAACTCACATAAATCTCAAATC
Organism: Brachycentrus maculatus; assembly: GCF_059751285.1. NCBI lineage: Eukaryota > Metazoa > Arthropoda > Insecta > Trichoptera > Brachycentridae > Brachycentrus > Brachycentrus maculatus. The sequence goes on from NW_028281350.1 coordinate 210,155, forward strand.
TACGCATGATCGATGATTCTTAATATTTTACGTTTTTCTTCTTTAAATCTCGTCCATAACCTTTGACTTTTAAAAACCTACCTACTAACGAGTTTTTCTTACTAAATTAATATTATTTATATATTGCATTATCTATCAATATACGTAGTATGCAAAATCAAAACATCAACTTATTACAATGAATGTTGTAATGCAAATTGATTTCGTACGTTTTCATTTTCAGTTTTTTTTCTGCCTCCGTGGTGTTATGTAGGTCTGTAGGTCCCGGGGTTCAAATGTTCATTCATAATATCACATAGAAGTATGTTTAACATGTTATGTGTACCTCTGTTTCATGACTCCAAACTTCATCTGATACAAATTAATAATACCCTCTTAATTCCTCTTTACAGAATCAGAATACATACATATATCAAATGTGTACCGTATATTTATTCAATATAATACCTATTTGGTTTTAGTTTCGAGATATTGAATACAAATTATGTATCATATAGGTTTCATCAGAAAATCAACTCTCACGGAGTTTTGAAAAGGGTATTAGTGTATTTTACGTTATACGTTGAATTGCTGTGCCGACGCACGTTTACGTTAGTTTTCTAATATAACCTAATAACGGTTATTTAAAACCTATAAGCATTGTGAATCATTTTTGACGATTGTTCTTTCCTAGCTCTCCACTTAATTTAAGTGAGCGTTTATCACCCATAACATTTTACTTTATTCTGTACAGACAATAATGTGCAATTATTGTATTTATTTTCAGTAGCATTTGATGTTTCCTCACACACGTTACACTTTACAGTAGGCATGTACATAATGTAGTGCTCTACACTTACGAATAGTATGGTGATTCACAAGTTAATCGCTGCATATTAGGGTAATTTGTGCTTTAATGATAATTGGCAGTTTCACTTGCCTTAAAAAGAACTCGTTACGACAAATTCTGTAAATAAACATTTAATTTTGTGTTAACGTATATTTGTAAAGTCAACCACACCGGAATTAATAAACGTGATTTAAAATACATTTTTCTTTTATTTTTATCCATTTTATTTGCATTAGTAAATCAAGTTACTGAGATTCACGAAAATAGTGTGAAACTGAAATATTTTTGTATGTGCCTGTTTTAGAAAATTTGTATAATTTGTATCAGTGGTCACTAAGTTTTTTGTTAGCCGAATATTTTTTTTAAACCTAGGGGGCAAATGACAATAATTTTTATACCAACAAGAATCCAATAAGACTTGTTATTATGTATGTTTGATTACTATTTAATATCAAATTATTTGTTGTACTGCCAGAATATCTAATTTGTATTTATAGTTAATTGCAAACTTAATAAAACAAAATAATGGCTTTCCAGTTATGAGCTTATTTATACGCAGAAATCGGAATTTTTCCCCATTTCTGCGAAAATGGAAAATCTTTGCTGGGCAGTTTATTGGTGGCCACTGAGTTAAATAATTACCATGTGTTGCATAAGAATTTCAATTTTAATCGACTTTATTTTCATAATTTTTATACCTATTTTTATACGTATTTTTGTCATTTAGTAGTATATTAAATTTATAAGTATATTAAATATTCTTGTTCGTTAACAAGTTTTCTACTACTTTTTTTTTCTAAATTTGGAACAAACGAAAATCAGTTCCAAAGCTTCAATCTTAACCTTAAACTTAAACCCTTAATCAAACCGCACGCTGTTTGGCGAGTAAAATGGATTTAAGGATGCGCGTGTTTCTTTTATTTGGATATACAGAAATGCACATATTTGTTCAGGCAAGGACTAGCATGTTCATCGAACATTTATACACTGTGTTGATTCAATTAAGTTTTGAGCTCCTCGGGGCAGTATGGTGGTGTTAGCGATGAGTTCATAATGAATACAAATGGTTTCTCCAACATTGCTTCAGACAACTGCCGCACCGAGAAGCAGTCGTTAATTTGGTCTTTTAACGCTAAACGCGCATAAATTGGCCCAGAGTCGCATCGCAATATGCATATCTACTCGTAAATATTCACTCCCCGGATCACCATCCGTTTCGAGGATTTCAAAGAGCTTTATATTTTGTACGAAAGTGGGCGTTTTCTCGCAACGTTGTGACGTTTTGATACGAACGCGTTATAAATAAATTCGCCTCGTAAAGGGCGCAATATTTAATAATCGTCGAAGTTAATAATAGCGTATGTATTTCTGTATTTATTTTACAAATGCTTTACGAATATCGGCCCACGTAAAGCTCTTCCGGTTAAGGTTATGGCGACTACTAAATACGTACTTGGCCGGAACTTTCCCGCCATAAATACGCACATTTCCACATGTGAAAATATTCGTGTCCAAAGGTCTCAACGTGCCGATTCCTTCACTCGAGTAAATTCACCGCTAACGTTGGCGGAGCTTACTTACCGACCGATCAAATGTTCCCGTATAAAAAGTTTCCCGGTCGTTCTGCAAAGTGCCGCTACGTGGGCTCTTACCTAGATTGGTAACTCGACTTCATTCTGTATGTGAAACATAATCCCGAATAAAAATCAATCACATTAAGGGCGAAATATTTGCACTGACATAAGCCCCGGCCTACTTTTATAAATGTCACATTATATCGACTTATATTTTTCTATTCCACGAAAAGTTTTCCAACATATCATATTTGTAACTTACGCAGTATGTGTCTGTAAAACGTTTACTATAATTTCCACTATTAAATAATATTGATTTTTATTCTAAATTTATACATTCAACTAACTTTTGTTCATGGATAAATTGTAAAAAAAACAGCATTTACAACATATGTACACATTCATTTGTCACAAAATATGTTTAAACACGTATTCTTTAAAATTTTACTATCAATTAATGGCAGTGCTATACTTTTCAAAATAATAAAACTTAACAAAATAAGATTTACAACATTTTGAGTGTGTCCAAATACTTGTTCACAAAATCTGGATTATCTCCAATTACAGGAGTTATTTTCATATTATTTTTTGACATCTCATCAAAGATGAAGAAGAATATGGAAGTCTGGGCATTTACGGGGCTTACGACCGTAATCCAGGATTCGGATCTCACATACTAATATAAGAGTTTCTGCTTAATAAAAAAGCTTCTTTACATCTCACCAATAGATGTCTCTAGTGAAGTTCTAGTGATTCAAGAACAAAGTTTCTAAATTGGTTCATATATATAGAACTTCCAAGAATTTGAGTAGTGTGGTTGTCAATAATGGGTAGAATTGGTGAATGTTACACGTGTGTAAAGTGATCACTTAAACCAGCCTATGACGGTCGTAAGCCCCGTAAATGCCCAGACTTCCATATTCTTCTTCATCTTTGATGAGATGTCAAAAAATAAGATTTATGTGATAATTTTGTCTTTTACTAATTTAATTGATCACCTTACATAGTCACTATTTTTTTTAACAAAATTAATGATAATTAATTAATCGAGTCGAGTTGTGATCCCGTGGTTAGCATTGCAGACTCTCGAGCCAGAGATGAATCGTACAACTTGATTTCTATTTTTAATAACCGTTTAAGCCTTCGACAACAGTATGAAATTGAAATATTTGTGTTAATAATTACAACATAAATATTTGTTTTAAAAAATATATAATTTGAATAATAATAATAATGAATAAATCATGTCAGTATTTGATTTTGTTCGAGTTCGCAAATTGCCAATACGAAGTCGAATCTGAGAATATTGATTTCATTTGCAGAATGATTGTAAAAATGTTAGAAGCGATATTTGAGTATACCCATAACCGCGCTGAGTTTTTTCCTAGGAATTTACAACCCCGATTTAATATTCACTATTCACCCCTATCGGGGTATTCCATGGTTTTATCATGAGATAAAAATAATAATGGCGTCCGAAGGAGAACGCGATAATATTACCAACAGATAGCAATAAAATGGATATCGGGGAGCAGAGATTTAGGACTTTTTCTGCCAAGTCAGTCACTATGAATCAATATTTCCATAAAGGCCGGGGCCCTTTGGTAATAACCCTTGGGCGAACTCTCCCTCGCCATTCGTTGGGGTGTCTACTACTCCAGGGCCGGATGTGGAACAAACTATCGAAGTAGCTACAGTATTATTTATCGTATCGCATGCCTTGTGACATTTATAACATAGGAAAATTCTGATTTATGTTAATTAACACATTATACTTATTAACTTATTCAATATATCCACTTTAAATAAATTACTCATTTCTAGCACGCCATAAAACTTAAATTGCGGTTTTCTAAGCTATTATTAAGATCATATAACATGTTATCAAGTTTAATCGAAACGCAATTGCTGATATTAAATATTTTAATTTTTTAGACATTTAAATATTGATATTCCTTCGTTTTGAAAACTACTGTTTTTATATGACCAATACAATATGTAAATTGTTGAACATAAAAAAAAGTGTAATAGAATTGCTATATCTTGAAATTTAGTAAAGTTTTATCGCACAGCTAAATAATTATATTAAAATATTTCATACTTTATATACTTCGTAAACTTTGATATTACAAGATATTAAATAAATAAAAATTAGTGAACAATATTAACTCCGTCATATTAAACTTTGTGCCTAAGAAAAAAATTAAAAATCAAACAAACGAATAGTATTTTTTAATTACGATTGTTTTACTATTCACCTGTAGATGAAAACAACTGAAGTTTTCGAAACTAGTCGTGTGTAATGAAATAAAATTCACTAAGCGGTATTATACAAGTGATTAATTTTTTTATAATAATCAACATGTCATTCTACAAAGTTAATGCCGTGTCAATGAATTAATATTACAAATGAGTAATTTATTTATTATATTATTTATCGACATCTCAACATAGATATTAAAGAATATAGAAGTCTGGGCATTTACGGGGCTTACGTTAATGTAAAATCTATGGCTTCATCTATGTTGAGATGTCGAAAAATAATATGGTAAATAACTCCTATAATTGGAGATAATACAAAAGTATTTGGACACACTCAAAATCTTGTTAATTTTATAATTAAAATGTAACTTTGTTTTAAAATCACTATAAATTTATCTCAACATAGATGATGAAGAATATGGTAGTCTGGGCATTTTTACGGGGCTTACGTAAATGTAAAATCTACGGCTACATCTATGCTGTGATGTCAAAAAATAACATGATAAATAGCTCCTATAATTGGAGATAATACAGAAGTATTTGGACACACTCAAAATGTTGTTAATTTTATAATGAAATTGTAACTTCGTTTAAAAATTACTAAAAATTTATAGTGATTTTAAGTCAGTGCTTCAAATGTAAATTATGTTGTTAATAAAGGAATGGGTAAATGATCAAGATTTAATTTTATGAAAATTGTAAAATTTTTATATTCTTAATTTTTTCTCTCTTTTTTGTGTCTATATTAGGTTAAAATCGTTAAAAACAATAAAAAATGTATTAAAAAAAACTCCACCGACAAGACATACAAGGTGGCTTGGTGGGTCTCTGCAAAAAAAAAGTTTTGAATATGTATGTATAAATTGTGATTTAAATAAATGTATTAAAAAATAATTATTTTTTATTAACACATTCCTTGGTTTGCACACTTGATGATGTGATGTAAAGGCACGACCGTGATCCACGATCCGCCCCTGGCTGTCACAGAGAGGTAGGCGGGAAGAAGTAGTAGGAAAGAGTAGGGAATGAGAGAAGAGGAATGATCCATTAATCTATTCGCAAGTCTGAGTGGCGCCTGCTTCTCACTATGTGACACGACTCCACTTTCTTCCTCCGCCATACACTGCTCTCGCGTTACAGCGGGATCGGGTCATCCTTGGGCCGCGTGAAACAACACTTATCTATTGAGGAGGCTTCTTCTAAATTTAGAGGTATTCCTTTTGGAACTGGGCGGTTTTGTCCGGTATTGTCTCTGTATTTTTAGAAACTCCAAGGTTATTCTAACCACTCCAAACGATTTTATTATATAAATAAATACCCAACATGAATTAATTAAAAGATTTTAATGGAATTTTATAAATTGAAAGATTTTAATGAAATGTTTTTTTGATACTCATTAATCTAAATGTATTTATGTAACTGCTCTGTAAAATTTCCAAATAAAATTTAAAAAAAATAATACGTACTTATAAATAATTAAAATGTACCTTTGTTTGAAAATTACTAAAAATATAATTTATATTTGAAGCACTAAATGTGTGATTTTCCATTTTAGAATTTAAATATAACTTTGTTTTAAAATCACTATTTATAGTGATTTTAAAACAAAGTTATATTTTAATTATAATACTGTAAATATTTTATTTTAACTTAATTATAATGTCTACCGGTTTCGAAGCTAACCGCTTCTTTATCAAGACTGATTAAAGCGGTTAGCTTCGAAATCGGTAGACATTATAATTAAGTAATAATAAAATATTTATAGTGATTATAAAACAAAGTTTCATATTAATTATAAAATGGAAAATAACAAAGTTAGTGCTTCAAATATAAATTATAATACGTACTTGTTATATTAAAACACTGCTGTATCGAATTCTGGATGCGATTACGGGATTATTACATTTCTTCTTACTCTTCTTCTTCTAACCCTTATCCGCACCTAATGGTGCATAGGGCACTGCATCGTGTTGATGCAGTGTTATCTTAATCGTTTCTTACATAAAGGCAAGGTGATCACTCCTGCGCTTCAGGGACCAGTCCTGGATAATATTAAATAAATATTGGAGTATAAAATCACTTATATTTATTTTCATCCCTCCATCTGAGAATCGAACCCGGGACCTCCAGCAAAGTAGCTAAACACGCTAACCATTACACCGCAGAGGTGGACATTATTACATTTAACCATTATTACATTTAATTATTGATTCTTATATTTAAATCATTAAAACTCTTTCATTCGATAATTCAATTCTCTTAAGAGTTTAGCTCTCCCATTTCCTTCTTTGATTAAATTGCTTTGAAAAACATTTTTCAATTAAATTTTTGCCAGTGAAATACATTAATCACACACGCACATTTACTACATACCTTATCGAGTTCAAAGATTTTTTGTATTAATTATTAATTTCCCCTAAATTTTGACTGATTACTTTTAAACTTTATAAAATTAAACAGCTTTGTTTTAACCACTTCTTTTATTATTAGTACACTTTAACCCACCGGTTTCGACAAGAACCTTGTCGTCATCAGGGTTTATTAAATTCTAAAACATTAAAATACTCATAATTAATTACATTTCTTACCAAAAACATCCACACACTCCGTAAAAAATCCTAAATGTTATTTTTATTGTACATTGCTTAGCAACTCCAAATAACTACGAATGGAATCACCCAAAAACAGTATTAAGCCGGGCACGCATACGTAAAGTGGAGCACACACACAAAAACCTACTGTGCGGAATTTTTCTTTCTAGGAACAGAAATTGGAAAAATATCAAAAATAGAACTGTTTTTTTTTAATCCCTTACCGCACCCCAATGGTGCATAGGGCACTGCTTCATATAAACGCAGTGTTATCTCGATCGATTACACATGAAGGAAAGGTGATCAGCCCTCCACCTCAGGTACCAGTCCGGTGTAATATTGAATAAATATTAGAATGAAAAAATCACTTATATTTATTAAACCCCCCTGGGAATCGAACCCGGGACCTCCAGAACGGTAGCCGAGCATGCTGACCATTACACTACGGAGGCGGACAATTACTGTTACTTAAATTTAATTGATTATTAATGAAGTATCTGCGGAAAACATTCAAGAAATGATTACTTTTAAGTCCTATAAATCTGAATTTTATGTAACGACTTCGATTGCCACGTACGTATTGTGAATCAGTCTTACTTCATTATTCAAGCAACTAATAATATACATTGAATTAATGTTATCTATTAATAAAATGTTATGGGTCTCTCGAATAACTGCTTTCGGTGGACGAAGTCCAGCAATAAATTGGCTGGGATATAAAACTATTCCACGTACATTTACTCCTTAATAAGCATATTTCTTTGTCGTTAAATACATATCGCTCACTCCTTTCAAGAACGTCATAAATCAAAAATAGCCAATTTTCAGTTGTGCACGTTTTCGGAATGCCCAGAAAATGTACTATATCCCAGCAAAAGCGGCATATTTTTAACTTAATATTTACCCGCTACATGGCAGAAAGTGTTGTTTTTGCATTTTGAAGAAAAGATATTGTTTAATTATTTTTTTAAATAAACTAAATATTCTTTAAATGGAGAAAAAACCTTCAAGTTTCACCTAAAAAGATCCGTTGCACAATAAAAAGTTCAATAAGTGGCTTGATATTTATTTTTAATACATTGTATTATATTTTTATACTCTAAAAACGTTCTCCTGAAAAATTAAGCTTTTTGATGTCTGATGTTCTTGAAAGGAGTGAGCGATATGTAAATGGACGTGTTTGTAAGACGAACAATATGTTTGATATGGATGTCTGGCTTACACCTTAAAAAAATTGGGTTAGAAGAATTAATCTTAATTTCATCATGAAATATTAAATAAAAAATTATAATAATTTAAAAAATATATATTTTTAGAATTAATTATAACCAACACACATTAACAATAAATAAAAAGTAAAAGTCCCTCTCTAAGCACAAGAGCTAAGTCTCTTTATTGGAAATAAGAATTTTTAATTTTAAGAATGTAAAAGTAGAAATGTCTAAAAAATTCATTAAAATTTTTAAAATTTTTAATTTTAATATTTGACTCCTGAGAAATCGTACCCGGGTACTCTAGCACGGTAGACAAACGCGCCAACCACTTCACTACAAAGGCGGACATTTAAAAATATATATATATCTGCTAAACTTGTTTTTACATACAAAACATTAATTTCGCCTGTTATTATCCCATCTTTTTTTTCAAATTAACTTTTATTTAATTTGATAATATATTTAATTGATTTTCTCTTTTGTTACAGGTAAGAAATAAATCTTCAATCAGGAGTTCGTAAATCACTCGGATGCAGACCGTTGACCATTGTAAGTTCATTTTACTCGTGTTTTGTTTGCTATTATTGCAACATTTGTATGTCCATATGTACACAGGCACATTTTTGCAGTTTTTCAGCTGTATTTTTTATTTGCCTGCGGTTTATTTTCATCTTCTTGTATTCTCGTTCGCTCATTGAATGAATCGATTCTCGTATTTTTTACCGCCAAAATTAATTTGTTAGCGTTAAATGTTAGACAATCCTCGTCTTTTATAATAACGTTATACTACATATAACATTAATTGATTCGTCAGCCACTTTGTGGTAATATCGATCCGTTTTAATTTAAATTTTACTTGGTATTCTAAATACGTATGTATGTATTTCTTACAATATATTGTGACACGTATTTCGAAACACCAACATTTTCAAGCACTGTATGTGAAATAATGTCTAAATTTTAGAGTTGTGTCCTTGGGAAGATAAAGGGTGAATTCAACGTTTTTTAACAATTCTGTCATTTTCATTAAATTCAATATAACGTCCAATTTGATTTGCGAGGCGTCCAATTTGATTTGTATATTGTACAATTTGTTTTGTAAAACGTTCAATTTGATTTATTGCTCGCCCAATATTATTTGTTAATTTTTTTTTATTTACATAAATTGTATACATTTATTTCAATCACAATTATAAACGTATTTAAAATATTTTTTTGCAGATTCCCACCAAGCCACCTTGTGTGTCTTGTCGGTGGAGTTCTTTTTCAATACATTTTTCATTGTTTTTAACGATTTTAACCTAATATACACACAAAAAAGAGAGAAAAATTAAGAATATAAAGATTTCAAAATTTTCATAAAATCACCTCTTGATCATTCACCCATTCCTTTATTTTGCCTTTGTTCCATATTTTATTTTGACCTCTAACTTCCGTCGGCAACAAATTAAAAGTCTTCGACTCCCATATTTATTGTTAATTCTTCTTAATACGTGCAATTTGTTTTGTAAAACGACCAATTTGATTTCTCAATCGTCCAAATTCATCTGTTTAACGCCCAATTTGGTTTGTCAAACGTCCAATTTGTCTTGAAAAAAAACCTGTATTATTCAACATTTTACCTGCACAACTTGGTCGCTCTGCGTCGTAATAGCGCAGTTCCTGCAAACCTCTCCAATGCGAAGGATCCAGTTTTGGAGAGAAACATAGAGACATGTTGCCTCGGAAAACCTTGATCAGTTTACGTGCCCGGTTTGAATTTTTAATAAAGCGATAAAAAAATGCGTTGTAAAACATTTCTGTCAACCGGTAACGGAGTAATTTAATCGCTAATTCGAGGAGAATCTCCATAATTTAACATTGTAATAGTTGGTCACATCACTTGCTTAAACAGATCTTTTTATTTTAACAGGTGCTGTAATCAATTTATTCACACTAAGTATGAACATATCTATAATAAATATAAGAATTATTATAATGTGTTTCTCTATTTTCCTCCATTCTATGCTGAACAACTCGTCTTTATCTTATTAATTCCTTATTAATTGTCCCCTTCAATTTTGTGAAATCGTAAAAAATCGTCAAAATCGTAAAAAGATTACACAATCGTAAAAAATCCATTCAACTAGTTACCTCATTTTTATGTTTCTTGTAAACATATTTTTTTATTTATTTAAATTTCATCATACACATAATGACAAATTACATTAATATGTTCTCACTGTGTTTTCCCGTGTCGAAGGCACATTTTACAATTCTTCTAGCCTTTATCTTGATCACTTTTGCGCTTCATGGACCAGTCCAGGGTAATTAATAATTTTAAATAATTATTAAAGTGTAAAATCACTAATGTTTATTTTCACCCCTCCCCCCTGGGAATCGAACCCGGGACCTCTAGCACAGTAGCTAAACACGGTCACCATTACACCACGGAGTTGGACATTTTACAATACTTATTTATAAAACTTCATGAAAGAAAATTGTTTATGACATCCAATCGAATACGACATGGCCGAATGATGCAATCTATTTCAGATCTACCCTTCTCCATATTTCATTAATGAATAGCTCTTTTATACTTGAATAATGGAAACAAGTTTTACAACTTTATTGCATAATAATCAATGTTATTTCGGCCAAAAGACTTACGTGTTTTATTTGATGTGTTTTGGATCTTGTAGTTCCATGTACGCTTCCATAACATGTGTTAATTGTGATTTGTACGCTTTTCTGGGCTGTGCTTTCTTGTGTTATACGAGAGTGATTCTTAAATGCATATTTGAGGATTTTTTGAGCATATATCGCTCACTCCTTTAACAACGTCATATATAAAAAAAACTTGATTTTTCAGAAAATCATTTTTAATGTTTAATAATATAATGAAATGTATTAAAAATAAATATCAAGCCGCTTATTGAACTTTTTACTGTGCAACAGGCCTTTTAAGGTGAAACCTGAAGGTTTTTTCTCAATTTAAGAAATATTAAGTTTATTTTTAAAAAAATATTATACAATACATTGTCTTCAAAATGCAAAAATAACACTTTCTGCCCCGTAGAGGGTAAATATAAAGTTAAAAATATGCCTCTTTTGCTGGGATATAGTACATTTTCTGGGCATTCCGAAAACATGCAACTGTAAATTGTCGATTTTTGATGACGTTGTGAAAGCGATATGTAGTTGTTTGACTCTCATAAGTTGTAACATGAAATCTTTTTACCATATATCTTGTATTAATTTTTTCGCGGGAAATACATTTATTCGATTTTCCATTCACAATATTTGTTTCAACCAATTTATTAATTAAACCATTGAAATCACTCGTAAGAATCTCTTTCGATTTCCGCACATGTAATTAGAGAATCAGAGATTTAGTTACAAATGATGTTGATTTAAAATCATGTTACTATTTTCTTTTATTTTATTTTCAATAAATGTTGAAAAATGTATATGTTTACGAACGGGATTAATGGTACTGAACTAATAAGTCCGATGGTATTATTTTACCACGAGGGGTTCAATATCTAGCAGATAAAATTTGCATTAAATAAATGGAGATTATTGAGATATTATTTATTAAAAACATATTATCTTTTACACACTTCATTCAAACCCTCATCCGCACCCTACATGGTGCATAGGGCGCTGCATCATTTAAAGGCAGTGTTATCTTGATCATCAACACATGAAGGAAAGGTGATCAGCTCTCCACTTCAGGTACCAGTCCAGGAAAATATTGAATGAATATTAGAGTGAAAACATCACTTTTATTTATTTGACCCCCCCCTGGGAATCGAACCCGGGACCTCCAGAACGGTAGCCGAGCGTGCTGACAATTATACTACGGAGGCGGTCGATTACACACTACATAATTAAAACAGAAGGAAAAAACGTAACAAACATTTATATTTCACTTATATTTACAGTAGCGAGCAGCCAAATCTTTCCAGTCAGAAATTATCAGTTTTTTTTTTACATTCGAAAATGATTTTGGTTACATAATTGGCATTTTTTTTGGTATATCATGTTTGAAAAATGTTGTTTTATAATTTGGAGTGAAAAGCAATCAAGAAATGACAACACCAAGAAATATGTAAGAAAACTGATAATTTCTGACTGGAAAGATTTTTACTGCTCGCTATTGTAATTAACAGTAAAATGGGGTATTCGCAGTGAAACAATTTAGTTTCACTACTACTACTACTACTACTACCATCACGCCGTTTCCCCGCAGGGGTAGGCAGAGAGGATGGAACGCCACACTCTTCTGTCCTGACATACACTCCTAGCCTCCTTCACATCCATACATCTAGTCATACATGCCCTCCGATTACGCAGACTTTTGACACCGCCAGATTTTAGGTTCTGATTAATCTGATCGTGCCAAGTCTTTTTCGGTCGTCCACGTTCTGTTTTCCCTCTCGCATTCGCCACATATATTTTCTTAGTCATTCTCTCGCTATCCATTCGCTCCACATGTCCATACCACCGCAAAGAGCTCTTTCTAATCTTTTCAATTATTCCTCGTTCAGCCTTACATTCCTTTCTTATATCGTCGTTTTTAATTCTGTCATACAATGATTTTTCACACATTCGTCTGAGGGAGCGCATTTCAACAGCATTCACTCTGCTTTCATCCTTCCTTTGCCAGTTCCATGTTTCGCTTCCATACATTAGTGTCGGTACTAGCACGCCGTTGTGAACCGCTAGCTTGGCTTCCATGGACATATTCTTATTCCCAATCACTCTGTTAAAAGCACCATTTATTCTATTCCCTGCATTCACTCTTCTCTCAATATCCTTATCCACTTTTCCATCCCTTGTGAACATGCTTCCTAGATATAAAAATTCTTGCACCTGTTCTAGGGATTCATTGTGCACGATAATCTTGCATTCTGTCAAATCTTTCTCTCTTTCAAACACCATGACCTTTGACTTACCTTCATTCATTGCCAGATCATTTTCCATACATACATCGTACATTCTTGACACTATTAGTTGCAAGTCCTCCGCGCTGCTCGCTAGCAGTACGGCGTCATCCGCATACAGCAAGCAACTAACAGTTATATTCATCATTTTCGCTCCGACTCCCATACTTTCAATCTCTTTCATACAATGGTCCATATAGAGATTAAACAACCATGGTGACATTACACATCCCTGCTTTACGCCTTTGGATATTGCAAACCATGATGTAATGTCCCCATTCACTCTTATACTAGCTGTGCTGCCCTCGTAGAGGGAAGCAACTGCTTGTATAAGTTTATTGTCTACTCCATATTTTTCCAGCACGCTCCATAATTTTATCCTATCAACCTTATCATACGCTTTCTGCAAATCCACGAAAGCACAGAAGAGTTTCTGATTTTTAGCCAAAAACTTTTCCGTCAGCATTCGTAGTGCAAAAATTTGATCTGTGCAACCTCTTCCACTCATAAAAGCACCTTGCACATCCCAAATCCGTTCTTTCGTCACCATTCTAACTTTTTCAATTATAATCTTACTATAGAGTTTACCGACAGAGCTTAGCAGGCTTATCGCCCTATAATTCCCACACTCTGCGCGAGATCCCTTTCCCTTGAATAGAGGCATGATTACTGCCCTTCTCCAATCCAGAGGTGTGTATCCTTCCTCAAGACACAGGTTAAATAGTCTGTGAATCCATGTGAGGGTGGTCAGTCCACCACATTTTACAAACTCTATAGCAATATTATCATACCCAACAGCCTTACCGTTCCGCATTAATTTTAAGGCATTCGTTATTTCTGACATACTTATCTCACATACCATACCGTCACTCACCCTTGCCTCTATGGGTGTCTCGGTGGAGACATTGCCGTTACTTTCATAAATTTCCATAAAGTATTCTTTCCATCTTTCTTTCACTTCACTTTCATTCGTCAATATTTTTCCATCATTTGATTTGATAACTTTCATACCTCCATTTTCAGTCTCATTTTTTGCGTTCTTTACCTCTTTCCAGAAAAGCTTAATGTTTTCTTGAAAGTGGGTTGACATTTTCATACCTTCTTCTCTCTTTAGACGATCTTTCCGTTCTTTTACTCCCATTTTCACTTTTCTCTTACATTCTTTATACCGATCTTTCATTATTTTAAAAAGTTCACTCTTAACATCGTTAACTGCTAACATATTTAGCCAAGCATTCTTCTTCTCAGAGACAAGTCCTTTCATGCCCTCATCCCACCATGCATCTCCTTTTTTTCTACCTTGGATCGCAACTCCACATACACTCTTTGCTGACTCATACATACACGATTTGATGTGCTCCCAGGTATCGTCTACATTCATATCCATAATCCTTACATTCAATCTTTCATTCACTTCCCTTTCATACGACTTACTTACATTCTCGACTTGTAGTTTTTCAACTTTGACTCTAGATGAAACCGGAACAGTTTTGTTCCTGGACCGCCATCCACGGAACAGAATTACTCTCGATACGACGAGGAAATGGTCCGACTCCATTTCAGCCCCTCTAAATACTCTCGTATCGATTGTATTTCTCCTCAATCTCGAGTCAACAACAACATAATCGATTATGGTCCTTTCATTCCCTCTCTCCCACGTATACTGATGGATCCCCTTGTGATCGAAAAAAGTATTCGAAATAAAGAGGTTCCATTCCAGACACAACTCGAGCAGACTATTCCCATTACCATTCGTTCTGTTATCACCAAACATACCTAAGGCTGATTCGAAGCCATCCCTCCGAGTGCCTACCCATCCGTTAAAATCACCTGCTAGAATCACTCTTTCATTCGATCTTCTATTCGTCAGCACTTCTCTTACACTCTCCCAGAACTCTCGTTTCACATCCTCAGAAGATGAGTTCACAGGAGCATACCCTATTACGATAAGGATACTCGTGACTCCAATCTTGAAGGAGATCCACATGAGCCTGGCACTTATACATTTGTATTCTTTCATACACTCTACCATTCTTGGGGATAGTAGCGCCGCGACGCCCTGACTCGCCCGCTCTGTGTCCTGTACTCCAGACCACAGAACAAGCGTGTCATTATGCTCCAACGTGCCACTTCCCCTTTTCATGCATTCGCTTACACACACAATGTCTAGAGCTTTGCTCTTCATACTTTCGCACAACTCATTCATCTTCTTATCCATTCCTCCTCGGATATTCCAAGCGCCTATGCGGCATTCCATCCTCCTCTTTGCACCCCCGCGAGAGACGCTGCATAGTGGGTGGTGAGCCTCACTGCTACGTAACGGCATTCTCTCGCACAACTTTTATTATCCTATTTGCACATACTTAAACTTATAAATTCATTAATTATTTAATTATAGATACACTAATATACAAAGAACATGAACTAATATAAGCTTAAAATTATATCAAAAGTAACCCTAAAAACAAAACTCAAATCATCCACTTATCCCTTAACACACTGTTTATAATATATTGTTTAAGTTTATGGTCTAGCCTAAAACGTTCACTGTTTATTTTCACTTTTTTGTTTATTTAATTTAATTTATGACGGTCATCAGCGGGGTAGGGGCGGGGGTGTGGGGAGGGGGTCCATACTGGGCACACGTGTATCGTCTCCATCCCTCTCGGCGTTCCATTTCTTAAACGTTGAACGTTGAACGTTCCATTTCTTAAACGTTGAACGTTCACTGTTTATTTTCACTTTTTTGTTTATTTAATTTAATTTATGACGGTCATCAGCGGGGTAGGGGCGGGGGTGTGGGGAGGGGGTCCATACTGGGCACACGTGTATCGTCTCCATCCCTCTCGGCGTTCCATTTCTTAAACGTTGAACGTTGTAGCTTCGGATGTAGCAACGGATTGGAGATTGCATCCAAGACTTTGCATCCCTTTCCAAACAAATCTCCGCTTTCGCTGGCGGTATCCCAAATGTTCGGATTTGGAAAGGAATTCCGGGGCGCTCATACGCCTCAAATTCTTGGTTGAGAATTATGGAACATATAATCCTTCACTTTACACTACTACCATAAGGAATCTTTACACTTTTACAAATTTATATTGTCACCAAACACAACACTTATAAGTATGTAAAATTTTACGGATCTTGGATGCAAATATCCGCCAGAAATTAATTAACTGATGGAGCGGGCTTACAAAGCAGCCACTCTGTGTGGCGTCCGAGGCCGATATCACATTTTCAAAAAAATTGGCAACTTAGTTTTTTTAACGCTTTGCAAGAGAAGGTCTGTCAGGAAGCCTAGATGCTTCTGTATCAGATCTGGGAATGCGGTGGGACAGCTTCCAATTTCACTTATATAACGTTATATGTACATATTTTACCTAGGTTAAATACAAATATATGCAGGTTCTAGTTATATAAAAAAATAGATTTTGTTAATGTTCAGTTATTTTATTTTTAATCGCAAAATATGATCTCGCGGAGTCGGCGTTAAGGTTTATATCCATTATTTAAAGTAATAAATCAAAATGTAATTGTTGAACCCAGTTTCGCCTCTCGACCTCGAATGATGTAATTTGATCACTAATTTGACACGGAATCATCTCTCGAACATCTTCCACAAAAGGCCCTAATGTAAAGAGTATGGAGAGGCAGATCTCGGTGACCATGCTCGCCCTCCCTGCGCGCCCAGCACCATTAATGCCGAACGATTAATCTTCCTTCTCGCTAACTACTCACTATACGCGATGAGTGGGGCATTTTCTCTCGAGCACAATGGTATAACGATATCAGTCGGCACTTTTTCCTCTTTTCAACCCCCGCCCCCGTAGCTGAGAGATCGCCGAAGAAAAGGTGTTTGCGCCGGCTTCGCGAGAAAAATAACAGCCTTCCTCCGTTAACGCCTACCTCTTTAATTTCATTTTTCACTCTTGTATGATTTTAATCTAATTTTTCCTCGAGATGGATGCCTCCCCTCGCGAATATCCCGCCAGATTTCAATGCAGATCGCGTAATAATAACGTATTAATCGTACCTTGTACTCGACCGACACTATACGAGTACTTACCCCTACACTTATACCCGGCCCCATTGAGGGCGCGAAACGGCACTACTGTCGGGGGAAGGAATGCGATTGAAAACATCGCCCTAATTTGTTCAAAATCTATAACATTTCAATAGTTTAAACTTAAAATAACATTTTTTCAATAATTGGTTCGGCAGTCACTTTGTGGTAAAATCTATCCATGTTTAATTAATGTTTTTCTTAGTAAATACCACTATTTCTTAAAGTCTTTGAAAATGTTGCGGAATGCATCGAAACACGTGTTACAGTAAATTTTAAAAAAATAGTGCTAATCGTGTTTGAAAATGATGCGGAATGCAAAATGCATTTAAAAATAGTAGTAATTGTGTTTGAAAATAATGCGGAATGCATCGAAACACGTGTCATAGTAGATTTTAAGAAATAGTGGTATTTACTAAGTAAAACATTAATTAAAAATTAAAATAATACACTCAATTATTTAAAGAACTCTCGCTGATAATCTACATGAAAAATTATGTACTTTAGTTTTTTTTTTCGATAATTTTATATACCTGCTTTTATCCTTTTCAAACTTTAGTATAAATGTCCCCAAGAATCATTTTATAAAAGTTATGTGTAGTTTATATTTACACCCGTAGATGAATAAAAAGGATACTCAATTATAAAATAAAATTCTCATGTGGTCAAAAACAAGTGTTTTTTTTATAATATAATTTAAATTTGAATCACTAACTTTGTGATTTTCCATTTTATAATTAAAATATAACTTTGTTTCAAAATCACTTCAAAATAGAGTAATCTTTGAACAAAGTTATTTTTTAATTAAAGTTTTTAATCAAAAGTATTTTATTTAAATTTTAACGAATTACGTTAAAAAAAGTAAAAAGCCATCTAAATGTTATGTTCTTAAAACAAATGAACTGCATTATACGACTGTCCAAACTCAAAACACAGTAAGGGACATTTTTGTAGTAGGTTTTTTTTGCATTTTTGGACTAAGTAGATTCTATTTAGTCCAAAAATGCAAAAAAAAACGTACTGCTAAAAAAATGTCTCTTACTGTGTTTTAAGTTTGGACAGCCGTATAGCTTTCATTATAACTAGACGATGTAAGAAATTGACGAAATTACAATAAAATTTAGCACATGTCAAGGAAACTTATCTAACATAACACACAACTGTGAAAAAAAATTACGACCGGAAAAACTGTCGTTTTTTAAAACATATAAAAATGTTTATATGATATTTCAAATAGCGTATGCAGAATAGAGAATTATTTATATTTTCGCTAAAAATGGCTACTAACTCTAGGACCGGTAGAACGTTTACTCTATCTACAGTATCGAAAAGATTAATTGAAACAAAACTTTTTTTGTTGTATATTCGTAAAAAAAATTTAAATCTTTTGTTGATTAGTTATATCACATATCAATATTTAACATGATCTCATTTAGGTTCAATAAAAGATTTTACCCTTCTTGGCATCTATTATATAAGGTTTTGGCACGTGGATGCCATTTTTTCGTCTCGAAACCATACCTAAATTATGGACAAAATGAGCTTTTCCACCGTAGTGCAATCGATTTCGGAGATTGCCGATACAGATTGCCGATAGATTTTTAATAAGGCAAAATTCTTGGCCAGTCCAACACAGTTGATTGCTTTTGTGTAGAAAATTTCATAATTTTTTGGGATTTTTTTGGAAATATTCTATTACCATCTGACCCTTGCTTTTGTATCTCTGGTAGTATCCTATGCAGTAGGATTGGGTGATACTTCTCGCTATTCATCATCTCAGTCACTTAAAGAAGCAGCCCTGGTCCATAATACGAGCAACACCCGCAAAAAAAAAAAATAGAGGGTGTTGAAAATACGAAAAAAAAATGTTTTGTTTCAAGTAATCTGTTCGATACTGTATTTTCTTTTAACCTTTACCTGCCAATCATAACTACTTTAAACCAGGAAAGATAAAATGAATGTCACGATCAACTCTAGTACTAACTTTTTAATGCGTCGTATAATATTTCAATTGCTTATCGATATATTACCGCACAAGTCGTTTTTATCGTAACTTACCTACGATACATTTGTATATGTATTCGTATTACTGCGTATTTAGTTAGGTACCTTGTTTTATTTTAGCCCTATTTAATAACAAAACAGTTTAATATATAATTTCAATTTTAAAACGTTAAAAAGCGATTTTTCTTCGTTTTTATAGTTAATTCTTACAAAATTATAATGATTAATAACTTCACGTTTTTTATACCTTATCTAATTGATAATTGCGAATCAAAGAGCTAGTTTTTTTTTGCATTTTATACCTCACGAATAGTTTCCATGATTCTGATAATGAAGCAGCACCATCGCATAGCTAACGCTAATCAAGTTTAATACATCGCTCACTCCTTTCAACAACGTCATATATCAAAAATCGTCAATTTTAAGTTATGCATGATTTTGGAATGCCCAGAAAATGTACTCTATCCCAGCAAAAGCCGCATATTTTAAACTTAATATTTACCCGCTACAGGGCAGAAAGTGTTGTTTTTGCATTTTGAAGAAAAGGTATTGTTTAATTATTTTTTTAAATATACTAAATATTTTTCAAATGGAGAAAATACATTCAGGTTTTACCTAAAAAGATCTGTTGCGTAGTAAAAAGTTGATAAGTGGATTGATATTTATTTTTAATACATTTTATTATATTTTTAAATTTTAAAAACGATGTTCCGAAAAATCAAGTTTTTTGATATATGGCGTTGTTGGAAGGAGTGAGCGACATGTTCAAAATTACGTTTACACGAGTCGTGTTTCTAATAATGCAAGTCATTATTGCGTTGAATATATCATAATTATGCTGTACATATTTTTCTAATCGACACGTCCAACTAATAAAGTCATATCTGATGGTATATCTAATATCTGATGATATCGTAAATGATACTGCATGATTAGGTCAATCCAACCAAAACACTCTTATTTCGTGTTTTAACTTTACTCTAAGCCCAAAATCAGGGAAAAATCATCGTTTTTAATTAAAATCCACTTAGTGAACACCACTCTCTTAAAATCTATTGTGGCACGTGTTTCAATGCATTCCATATCATTTTATTTAATTAAACTTCTTGTACAGAAAATAAAAAAGTACATTGGCG
This sequence comes from Brachycentrus maculatus, assembly GCF_059751285.1. Taxonomy (NCBI): domain Eukaryota; kingdom Metazoa; phylum Arthropoda; class Insecta; order Trichoptera; family Brachycentridae; genus Brachycentrus; species Brachycentrus maculatus. Next base: position 230,756 of record NW_028281350.1, read on the forward strand.
GGCTTATTGCTAAAAAGCAATATCTTCCAACCAACCAAAACATCCTAAGATTTTCAAACATCCTAAGATAATCTAAGTCTAAATTGTAGAGTTGTGTCCTTCGGACGTTAAACGATGGAGAGGGGGGAGGTAAGAGCTGTTATTTTTCATTCTTTTTTTTTATCCGAGGGATTATAGACGGTAGAGGGAGCCCAAAGTCATTGTAACATTGTAAATAATGGGTTTATTTATATTTTTATGAATTTTTATTCAAAATTATGCAGTTTATGTATTACTGACTTTTCGTGTTAATATTTTTTTAGGATTTGTACGTAATGGTTTGTTATATCGCTCCCTCCCTTCAACAACGTCATATATTTAAAAAAAACTTGATTTTGCAGGAGAATGTTTTTAAGGTTTAAAAATAAAACACAATGTATTAAAAATAAATATCAAGCCACTTATTGAACTTTTTACTGTGCAACAGATCTTTTTAGGTTAAACCTGAATGTTTTTTCTCCATTTGAAAAATATTTAGTATATTTAAAAAAATAATTAAACAATACCTTTTATTCAAAATGCAAAAACAACACTTTCTGCCCTGTAGCGGGTAAATATTAAGTTTAAAATATGCGGCTTTTGCTGGGATATAGTATATTTTCTGGGCATTCTGAAATCATGCACAACTGAAAATTGAAGATTTTTGAAATATGACGTTGTTGAAAGGAGTGAGCGATATATGTGACTGTTATCTATTGAATCCGGGGCCTCCAGTACGGTAGCCGAGCGTACGGACCATTACACTACGGATGCGGACTAATCACTAACACAAATAACTATCCACAGTGTATTTTTTTAAAGTTTATTAATTTTGGATACCTGACTGGGCTCCATTTAGACATGTTTCTCGACATTCGCGCATCGTGTTCTAGTTCCGAAGCAGAGTCGCGCGAATGCATTGAGTTGCAGAATGCAGAATGCACGGCATCGCCCGGCCCGGGAGGCGTGCCAGTACTGTGCCGCGCTGATGGTGCAACGACCGATGGTCGGAAACCAACCTTGGCTATTTTTTTCAAGGGTAATTGCAATAGCACATTCCCTCATTATGACGCATCGGCCTGTCAAACGTAGCCGCGAGCTGCTATGCAAATATAATATAACGCGGTTGAAAATAAAAATTTAATTAGTATTGTATTTTTCCGTGAATGATTTTATCATGAATAAATCTTGTTTTTTGGAGCCTTCTTGTACACTTTTGTTCGTCGTTTGATCAGAATACAATAATTTCATCTAATTTATATATATATATATATATATATATATATATATATATATATATATATATATATATATATATATATATATATATATATATATATATATATATATATATATATATCGATCGTAAATATACAAAGGAAAGATGATCTACCCTGCGCTTCAGGTACCACCAGTCCAGGGTGATATTTAATATAAGAGTGAAAAACAAATTATATTTATTTAACCCCCTTGGAATCGAACCCGGGACCTCCATCATGGTAGCCAAATGCACTGGCCACTTAGCTATGTAGACGGACCTTTGTAATTTTAAAATACCTTTAAGGCAAATAATAATGGTGTCGAATGTAATATTCTGGCGTGGAAACCTACATAATTCATTAGTTTTTGGATTTTGTCATATGTGAAATATTTACTACGTGTATGTGTTACGTATTCTTGAATCTACTATTTGCGATTCTCCGAACCTCGGTAAGATATTAACGCGCAGGCTTTTAAGAAACCCTGTTACTTTTTGCGTATTTTTTTTACTATTATCTATTTTCATAACGTTAAAACATTGTGTTAGTAATGATAAGAGTTTTCTATAATGCGTTTAATATACTCGAAGTCTTGCGTCGCCAATATTTTTTTTACTACTTAAAAATAAAATAATTTTATCAAAATTATTGTTGGACTGTGCATATACATTTATTTATTAATTTTAAAATATATTACGTACATAAGTGTCACATATATAATATTCCCAATGTAATTTACATTACTCATTTTAGGATTAAGGTTAACATGACTGAAACACAAATCAGAAAGTTTTTAAAAAAAAGTTAAAAAGTAAACACAACTAAACTAACACAGGGTAAAATTTAAAATCTAAAACAATAAACGATTTTTGTAAATACATATAAAAAAAACATAAGGCTAGGTTTAAAGGAAAAATATGAGGAATATAAAATTATTTGATGATGTGGTTATCAGTGGGTCGATTGCATACGAAAGTTAAGGTTTAACATAATTTTTTCTTGTATTCGGTAAAAAAAAAAACTATTTTTACATCCTAACAATACGTCCGTAAGTGGCTTCAAAATGACGGCGTCATTAGAAATAAAAGACCAGAAGAAATGTTAAACTTATCTACACTACGCAATTAAGTTGCTAGCTTCCGTATAGATATACTGCAGTGTAGATATAACACACTTTGAATTCATATTCACAATATAATCTGCTAGATTCAAATATGGATGTTGATAATAATAAAAAAAAAACTCATCACAAATCCGAACGAGTATATTCGACCGTACAATTTATATGCAAATTGCTTGACTCTCAGCATAACTCTTGATTTCAACATTTGTATTCATTTTTTTATCAGCGGTCGCCTGGTAACAGCGTAGGCGACCTCGTGAACGTGAAGTACCATATGCAGGGGAGAGCAACGAGCTACTGCAACAGAGTGCAACAATCCACATTGCTTGTATATACAATACATACAATTATATTGTACACGAATTCAATATACAAATTATACAATATAAATGTGGTATAATTTTTCCATTTTTAACACATTTTGGACGGGTGTTTTTTTTACGCCCGCGGACTTCTGGCGACGGGATTTGATAATTGTGTACATTTAGTCTACTTAGTTGTATTTTATTATTAAAAAACACATAAAAATTCATATATTATTAGATTAAAGCCAATATTTTTAGCTTTTCCACTTTATTTTTATTTGACCAGCGACCTGGTTTCGTCGTTACCGACATCATCAGACTGGTCTGATGTGGTTACCGACATCATCAGACCAGTCTGATGATGTCGGTAACGACGAAACCCGGTCGCTGGTCAAATAAAAATAAAGTGGAAAAGCTAAAAATATTGGCTTTAATCTAATAATATATCAAAAATGCAATTCCATCACGAAGTGTCAGTGGATAATATAAATCTACAAAAAAATTAATTTTGTGACAATTCTTTCGCCTTGTTATGGCAAAATTGATTTTTTTAAACAATAAAATACAACTTAGTAGACTCGAAAAATCAGTGTTTGATTTAACATTTAATTCATAAATTAAAAAGGAGTTCTAAAAATTAAACGCTAAATCTATAAATAATATATAGTTGAGACCTTAACAAAGAAAAAATTACATAAAATTCGTAAAACAACATGAAATATTATTTTTTTTTGACTTTGAAATTAGGCTGGCACAAAAGATTGGTGAAATTAGACTGAAGAGCGATGTATGATAGATGTTCGAGTGGTGATAAAAGGAAATAATGCTTAATCAATAAAATTAAGAAATGTGTGGTTAAAATTATTAATTTGTATTAAAATCGGTTAAATAATAATTCTAATTTAGTGCCAATCATATCCCACGCCATGCTACTATTGGAATTTCCGAATATAAATGTCTCCCTTCTTTAAAAATGATTCCTAATTTCCGAGTATCTTAATTTTGCATGACCTTAAGGTAAAAGGAAATTTCAAATTAAAAATAAATTAAAATTTCCAGAACCAATACGCGCGTTTCGGTTCAAGATTGAAATAACTTGATTTTTAAAATAGACGGTCAATATATCCGATTGGTTTTGTATTGCAAACTCCTTTGGTTTTAACCTCATGTATGGTTCCACCCCCGCGTATTACGTTGACAGCGCGGATCCACGAAAAACATTCAAATTGAGGTTAAAATTGAGCGATAAAATCGTGTTATTTGAGGCGTGTTTGTGCCGTCATTTTGGCCACTGTTTATTTCCGTTTACCTCTGCGTTTACTAAACCCGGACCTAGCTGAATTTGATACTCATTGTGTAACTTCGCATATATTTATAAATACTCCATTATTGATGGAATTCTTAAATTTTATTTCTGGATTAATTTTAACGTATTAAAAACTCTAAAGAAACGTCACTGCCCGAATTGTATCATTTTTCCATCTAATATCGATCAAGTATTTAGTAATTTCATATTGTTACATATTCATATTATAATAATACTATTTTTATAATACTAACAAGTATTTTTTTTAATTTATCTATCCATTTATATGAACGATCTTAATACCATTAAATTAATAATTAGTATTAAAACACATTTTTTACGATATAAGTCATAACCTTGCTTCTTTATACATTCATGACAAATAAGTAAACACACCGTAAACAATTATTTTCATTCTCTACAGATAGGATTTTATGAGGCAAATTTTGTTGGAAAAAGTAGCAGAGGAAGACCAAGGAAAACTTGGTATGATTAAGTTTTTCAAATTTTTGAAAATGGTCAGGTCCAGGAGTTGAAATAATCGGCGGGTATGTTTGAGGAGATGCATGAACGTGGTTGAAGCGAAGAATGTGTTTGCAAAGACGCAGACTGTCTAGCATTTTATTATCTCTGCCTAGCCCTGCGGGGAAGTGGCGAAGATGGTTAGTTAGTTAGTTTTTAAAGTTAGTTAATTTTAACATCCGATGTAAAGAGCATACAAGATGCCTTAAAAATAATATATGCTGAATTTGCCAATAACTTAATAGAAAATAATCACTCGTTTGGTAAAAATAAAGGTCTAAATATAATACACACATGCAATAGATGACTTTAATTAGATTACTTAGAAATATTAGAAATTAAAAAGGCAATTAATAATATATTTATTGTAACTGCAGACAGTTGGTAGAATTCCAAATTGAATTGTTGGGTAATATATCCAAAATAAAACAAGGGTTTTTGTTGGATTGAATTCTACATTTATTTATGTTTATCTTAAAACGTGACGCGTTTCGTCTTCTTAGGACATTTTCAAACACAGAGTATTTGATAATGTCTTAAGAAGACGAAACGTCTCACGTATTAAGATATACATAAATAAATGTAGAATTCAATCCAACAAAAACCCTTGTTTTATTTTGGATATATTACCCAATAATTAAATTAATAATAATTTACAACTAATAAATACACAAGTAAATGATTTTGCTAAAAGTCCGTTATTAAATATGTTTCCAATCACTTACCATCCCTGATCCCTTTTGACTGTGACTGCCAATCAACACAAAAAAAAATAAAGCCACCTGAGACCTACCTAAGCTTCTTTCCCTAACCGTCAAAATATTTTGAATATTGTTTAGTAGATAGTGTTTAAGTATTAATCAGTCTCGATAAAGAAGCGGTTAGCTTCTAAACCGGTAGACATTATAATTAAGTTATAATAAAATATAGTTACCTAACCTAACCTATCCTAACCGTCAAAATATTTTGAATATTGTTTAGTAGATAGTGTTTTAGTATTAATCAGTCTCTATAAAAAAGCGGTTAGCTTCGAAACCGGTAGACATTATAATTGAGTTATAATAAAATATAGTTACATTTTGATTATAAAACTTTACAATCATAAATAATGAAAGCGTTTATGCGCTGAGCTTTATACATGTTTCTCGACAAGATTTTTGGAATCCCAATTTAATTTCACGACCCTGAGATAACGTTTTTTCAATCGTTCACAGCATTAGTTCATTTCGAGTTATTTGACATTTGGAAGTTTGCCATCGCCATAATAATCTAGGAGAAATTCTCAATGAAACATAATTTCTCACTACCTACTCTCTCTTCTTCGATTTACGATAAAAAGCTTTAGATTTAACGACTACATGTAGACCGTAAACTGAATGCGGGCTCAGATGCGAATTCGATCGGTAATTAGGAATCACGGGTTCGTTGACTTTGTTAATCGTCATATTTATAAATAAATTTATATATATATATATATATATTATATATATAAATATATATATATATATATATATTATTTATATATATATATATATATATATATATATATATATATATATATATATATTATATATATATATATATATATATATATATATATATATATATATATATATATATATATATATATATATATATAATATATATATATATATATATAATATTATATATATATAATAAATAAACCCTTATCCGCACCCAAATGGTGCATAGGGCACTGCGTCATATAACGCAGTGTTATGTTGATCGTTTTTACACATGAACGAAAGGTGATCAGCCCTCCGCTTCAGGTACCAGTCCAGGGTAATAGTGAATAAATATTACAGTGGAAAATCACTTATATTTATTTGAACCCCCCTGGGAATCGAACCCGGGACCTACAGAACGGTAGCCGAGCGTGCTGACCATTACACTACGGAGGCAGACAAAATATATATATTTATATATATAATTATATATATATATATATATATATATATATATATATATATATATATATATATATATATATAATATATATATATAATTAATAATATATACACATATAGAGGTATATAAATAAGTTTTTTTAGAAAATTATATAGTTTTGAAAGGAAAGAGTTATTGAAAAGGTTATGAGTTCAAAAAAAATTGTATTTGAGAGTTTATTCTTTATTTAAACTTAATGCTTTATTATAAATTATTTTCAGGCAAACATCTGTGAATCCTGTAATCTACGTACTCCCATGTAAAATATGCATATAGTATGGTACGCTTTCAAAACAGCTTTTAAGTTTCATGTAGCATTTAAAGCAACCAAGGCAATAATAATTTATATTATACGATAAATCCTTAGTATTGCTAACTTCGCAATAGTTCACTATTAAAATTAATATATTTTCTAGCTCGAACTTAGGATTACGTGCAGTTTTTCAGTCACTTTGATTTGTAAAATTAGTACGAAAGGCATCTTGCAAAGTTGCCAAATTTCCGCGAAGCGTCTTCATTGGCCGCGTCTCTCGGCGCACGGCTATGTGCTAACTAAGTATGCAAATATGTAACGACAATTGGCAGATGACTCGTTTCATAGTAATAATATTAAATATTCACAACATAACTGACAGGCGCCGCGGCGCAATTGGGTAGACGCCCGGCTGCGATACTGACGTCGCGGGTTCGATTCCCGCCTAATGCAAAACTAATTCAAGAATGATTTATTTTCACGGGATATGGGTGTTTTTGATGTATTCACATTTACCTTTCCTATTCTTACTACCCTACCTACAGAAAATCTTCTTAAAGTAGAGACTGTGCAGATTTAAAAAAAAAACTTTAAAAAAAAGTAGTATATTGCGATGCGTCACTTATAAACCCACTACTCCCAAAAAAAAATTTATCAATACGGTAGTAATCGCTTTAACTATTGTACTTGTGGAAGATAAATTTAATATTTCTTGTATTTAGAAAAAGAAATTTACTTTCTTATTTAACTTCAAAAAACCGCTTTAAAACTTATTTATTTTTATGTTTTAGTATGTAACGTATTATTAAGTTTTATGTTTTTTACTGTGTAAAAATATAGTAATACTAAACTCGTAAACCTTTATCCTTTAAATGTATGAGTGCACAACATAATAACTTTTAAGTTTGAATATGTAGGTGTTCATATCATTTTTTGACATCTCATCAAAGATGAAGAAGAATATGGAAGTTTGGGTATTTACGGGGCTGACGGTGAATTCTACCCATTATTGACAACCACACTACTCAAATTCTTGGAAGCTCTATATATATAAACCAATTTCGAAACTTTGTTCTTGAATCACTAGAACTTCACTAGAGACATCTATTGGTGAGGTAATAACGTGCTTTTAATTATTTTTCCACAATGTGATTTATTTTTTATTAATATTTTTCAGAAAAAGATATCAAAAAGGGTAGAGAGCCAAGTGTTTTATTAATTACGTTGCTTGAAAATATTTCCCTAATTTATAAAACCAAAAAAATTCTTGATTTTATGTGGAAAGTTTAAAGTGAAATGGAGTCTCGGATTTGAATACTAGTAGGGCGGCACGTGGCGAACGACCGTGGAATTGATATTGTAAATAAATGCTGTATTGGTTTTATCCCAAAGGCGTCTTACATAAGCTACATCAAAGACGGATAACTTCTGAAGGCACTCAAAGGGGGCGAGACGTGCGATTATTATAAAATACGTTTTATATTATATCGCTCACTCCTTTCAAGAACATCATAAATCAAAAAAACTTGATTTTTCAGGAGAACCTTTTTAAAGTTTAAAAAATAATACAATGTATTAAAATTAAATATCAAACCACTCATTGAACTTTTTACCGTGCAACAGATCTTTTTAGGTAAAACCTGAAGGTTTCTTTCTCCATTTGAAAAATATTAAGTATATTTAAAAAAATAATTAAATAATACCTTTTCTTCAAAATGTAAAAACAACACTTTCTGCCCTGTAGCGGGTAAATATTAAGTTAAAAATATGTAGATTTTGCTGGGATAAAGTACATTTTCTGGGCATTCCGAAAACATGCACAACTGAAAATTGACGATTTATGATTTATGACGTTCTTGAAAGGAGTGAGCGATATATTCTCCCGCCATTGCCATTGCCTGTCAAACTTGGCAAAGTGATCGGCACCGCGCCTCTTCGCCCGAGAGTTGACAGGAGGATTGTGTTGTATTATTATAATAATAATTTATTCTTCTCATGGAGGATGAAAGCAGAGTGAACGCTGTTGAAATGCGCTCCCTCAGATGAATGTGTGGAAACTCATTGTATGACAGAATTAAAAACGAAGATATAAGAAAGGAATGTAAGGCCTAACAAGGAATAATTGAAAAGATTAGGAAGAGTGCTTTAACGTGGTGTGGACATGTGGAGCGAATGGATGGCGAGAGAATGGCAATAAATAAAAAGCATGAAAATAAGTCATTCAAAACCTCTTCGTTTGATGAATTCCACTAAATACAAAACAATTTACTTTAAAATATAAATGCAAGGCTTTAAATTTGTCATTGGTATTCTTTGAGTACCTAATTTCACTAACAAGAACACAACAAGATTAATTTTCTCGGTTGAAACATTTTTCAACATTTTGAATGTGTCCAAATACGTGTTCACAAATCTGGATTATTACATTACTTATTTATTATTGAGTTATTTTTCATAACATTTTTTGACATCTCAACATAGATAATGAAGAATATAAAAGTCTGGGCATTTACGGGGCTTACGACCGTCATAGAACTTACTAGAATTTGAGTAGTGTGGTTGCCAATCATGGGTAGAATTGAAAGATGAATGTTACCCGTGTGTAAAGTGATCCCTTAAACCAGCCTATGACGGTTGTAAGCCCCGTGAATGCCCAGACTTCCATATTCTTCTTCGTCTATGTTGAGATGTCAATAATAATACGAAACAATTTTATTTAGACATTTTTCATATTTAGTATACGCTCGTATTAATATACTCACCCTAACATCCTATTGCCTCGGAAACAGTGTGCACTTCCTAGTTTCTAGTTCTCATTGATATTCCGCACGCGCCCGCGTAGAGAGTTGGGTATCAAGAGCTGAACACGAGAACTGATAACTGAACCACAGATCGGCTGATCTGGCGCCAGGTGAAATGGTCACAAACAAAACTAGAATCAACCCCAAACTCTGCGGCATTTAGGAAACGAAACACATAAGATTCCTGTAAATCGATAAACCGATTCCTTTTGTTTCCAGTTCCTTCTGCAAACCGCCGGAAATCCTCGGTCTTTTATATGAATACAATGCATGGATATTTCACTGCGTGATGCTCATAATTCGACGTCATAAACGGCGCCAGTTTTAATGTAACTTCACTTAAAAGCGAGATTGCTTAGTACGCAATACAATTATCTTTTAGCATTGAGTGCCCAATTAATTTATGATAATGTTTCTAGGTCCATAACGGCTAAATTTATACAAGATATTCCGCTGACACTTTATAATAAGCATACACATATTATATATTATATTAAGCCTTATCCTCACTCAGTGGTGCATAGGGCACTGCATCGTATTGACACAGTATTATCTTGATCGATATTGCTTGCATGAAGGCAAGGTGATAACTCCTGCGACTCAGGGACTAGTCCAGGATAATATTAAATAAATTTTATTGTGTTAAATCACCAATATTTATTTTTCCCCTCTTCCCCCCTGGTAATCGAACCCAGAACCTCCAGCAACACGCTAACCATTACACCACGGAGTCGGAAGACAAGTTTATATTATGCTTATTTTCCTTCTTTATTTTTTTAATGCTTATTGTTTGTTTTTAATACCTTTTATGCTCATTTTACTTGCTTAAAATAATAAGAATTCAAAGGTATATAATTATCAAAGTATTCTTAGAATGTTTTCAGAAATATATATTTGGTTTTGAAAAAGAAAATTTATAATTACGACAGGATTTACTTAACCATGCAGAACCGCTCTCATTTTATTTATTTTTTAATTGCTGGTAGATATTTTTTTAAAGCTGGTAAATGCCACAAATTGCGTTTTGATTTTAAGAAGCTACTCTTCGTATAATAACTCTCAAGACCACTCCAGTGCGAATCAATTATAGGAGGGGGAAAAAAAGAAACAAAAATGAAGTTTTGAAGAGACGTAAATTAAGGTGTTTCCTTTCATTTACAATATCGTGATGTATTTTTTTTAATGTATTAAATGTTAAATCCGTTTCAAAATGCCATAAGTAGGCGAAACCACTGTCACAAAATCGATTTTTGTGTTTTTTTAACAAAAAAATACAACTCAGTAGACTCGAAAATTCAGTGTTTGATTTAACATTTAATATATAAATTAAAATATTGAACGCCAAATTTATAAATATTTTATTATGTTGAAGTAATAGCAGTTAAATTGAAAAATGTCTTTAGTACTTTTTTTGTAATTATTTCACAGTTTACTTGTAACTTGTTCAATTAGATTAATTGTTCGATTCTAGTAAAGTCCTAGAAATGTTGTCGAATTGACTTTTTAGTTTGGTAGCCCTTCTCGCGTTAATTGTAACTGAAATGTCACGCCTACAAAAAAGTTTGAAAAACCTTTTTACTTTTTCTTTTCCTTATGGATAACAACCCTACGACAATCAAAAATACAACCAGCTGCAATTAGAGTATGAATTTTTTTGCCCTTCTCCGTAGTGTAATTGTCAGCACGCTCGCCTACCGTTCTAGAGGTCCCGGGTTCGATTCTCAGGGGGTTCGGGTCAAATAAATATTAGTGATTTTTTCTCTGTATTATTTATTAATATTACACTGGACTGGTACCTGAAGCAGAGGGCTGATCACCTTTTCTTCATGTGTTAATGATCAAGATAACACTGATTTTACATGATGTAGTACCCTATGCACCATGGACTGCGGATAAGGGTTTTCAAGATAAAGGAGTTTTTTAATAGCCAAATATATATAGACTCTAAAAATATGTATATCACCTAAATATTGTGACATATCTCTCACTGCTTTCAACAACGTCATATATCAAAAATCGTTCTTTTTCAGTTGTGCATGTTTTTTGGAATGCTCAGAAAATGTACTATATCCCAGCAAAAGCGGAATATTTTTAACTTGATATTTACCCGCTTCAGGGCAGAAAGTGTTGTTTTTGCATTTTTAAGAAAGGGTATTGCTTATTTTTTTTAAATATACTAATTATTTTTCAAATGGAGAAAAACATTCCGGTTTTACCTAAAAAGATCTGTTGCATAGTAAAAAGTTCAATGAGTGGCTTAATATTTATTTTTAATACATTTTATTATATTTTTATACTTTAAAAACGATCTCCTGAAAAATCAAGTTTTTTTTTATAAATGACGTTGTTGAAAGGAGTGAGCGATATGTTATATTGAGTGAATTCGTTATTTTTTCTCTGTTAACATTTCACGTATAATGTTTTATTTCAACTACTAATATAAACTATATGCTCACAATTGGGCTGCATTTTTCCAGATCTCGACATATTACATATTTAATATTTTTATGCATAAAAGATTATAAAATATGAAAACGTAGGGATGTTTTTGGGGTAGACGTATTTAATTTCGAATATATCAAGTTTTGAAAATTGATCCTTAATTTAATGTGGAAAAATCAAATGGTAGAATGTAATCAGAACTAACTTTGTACTTAATATTGATTTATGTAGTATTTTATCGCTTAAAAATACATATTTTTGACGATTTAATGGAAAACAGACAAAATCCTTTTAAAATATTTTAATTCTAAATTAGTGCCCGAAATAATATCCGTCCGCCAAATTTATTTTTCTCGCATCATCCTTGAGCCGTAAACTCTGAAAAGTAAAAAAAAATCAAGAAGTTGATTAATAAATCAATCTTTTAATGTGATTAATGAAAACCGTCACGCACTCGAGGAGTAACGAAAATTCTTTGATTTGCATTTGAAAAGTGCCGTTCCATTGGCGGGAGAAAGTTTAGCAGATTTCGGCGTCGGCGTCGGAGCACCTTTAGGCGCCGTCTGCTGGCGCCGGTGAGCGGTGACGCTGACAGGGCGACAATTTACAGCATACCCTTTCTACCCTCCCCCACCCCTCCTCGCAACCCCCACCCCCTCCCCCGCCACCCCGGGCTAGCAGCTAGCGCACCCCGTGATATATCCATTTTCCCGTTACCTTCCTGATGAATGAGATAACTCGCTTTTTCTACAATAATTGATTTTGTCGTAACGATAATTTTTAATATTTTCAACCACTTACGTAATTGAGAAGTTTATTTTATTGAATTATACAAAACAACGATCAAGATTAATTGTAAAATCGTTTGTATTATGTTCATAAGTAATAATTTGATGTGTCCTTGTATATTAAATACATATTTACATACTTATTATTACAATCAGATTATTTATAATCCTTTTTATACATTTTTAAACAAGTGAAAGTGGGCTCAATATTATACTTTATTGATGTAATAAAATATTCATTTTATTATAAATAAAAAAAATATGTATTCTAATTGACAGATTAGTTTTTCAATTTTTTTAATAGATTTTACTTTTGATGAATAACAATATTTTTGAAAAATTTTTTTCTTACTTAGTGAGCCCTTACTGTTTCATCAATAAAATTAATAATAATAATATAAATTTGTATCGAATGATCAAACATGTAATTTGTTATGTATAGTTTGTTTTATTAAATATCGTCCATGAGTATGAGTAAGTGTTAAAGTTTGCATTGAAATGTGAACTGCAACATTCTCATATTTATAATTAATTCTACAATAATATTTGTTTGTTTTAATTTTTTATTAGAAAAGTCATTTCTCCACTGACAAGACACACGAGGTGGCTTGGTGGGTCTCAATATGTTAAATATGTTTATAATTTTTCTTATAAATCAATTTTTCCTTTAAATTTATGTACTCAAATAAAATTTAACAAAATATTTTTAAAATTTCTCAATAAGAGTACATTATTAATAATTTATGGGATATGGTAGTTCAAATATACTAGGTTTTCATTTTATTAAATTCTTGTATTTCAGCCTTTTTGACATCTCGACATATCGCTCACTCCTTTCAAGAACGTCATAAATCAAAAAACTTGATTTTTCAGGAGAACGTTTTTAATGTTTAAATATATAACACAATGTATTAAAAATAAATATCAAGCCACTTATTGAACTTTTTACTGTGCAACAGATCTTTTTAGGTAAAACCTGAAGGTTTTTTCTCCATTCGAAAAATATTTAGTATATTAAAAAAATAATTAAACAATACCTTTTCTTCAAAATGCAAAAACCACATTTTCTGCCCTATAGCGAGTAAATATTAAGTTAAAAATATGCCGCTTTTACTGGGATATAGTACATTTTCTGGGCATTCTGAAAACATGTACAACTGAAAATTGACAATTTTTGATTTATGACGTTCTTGAAAGGAGTGAGCGATATATGAAGAAGTTTCGTTTAGTATTTTTATTTTACACAGACCCTTTTACTTTTAAATGTATGCAAGATCCTTCCCGATTTATTTAACATTCTGGGAAACCTCCTGAAAGCATGATTGAAATTGAGAATCTTTGTACCTGTTTATCGTTCCAAAATTCAACCGTAACTTATACTAACATTCTAATATACTCGTAAATATCGTCTTTCTAACTGTCTAATATAATAGAATTTCCTTTAAACATACGTAATACGAGCATTTATACAACTCCGTTTTGTATACGCAGGCAGGATCAGGAAGTTTAACGTTCGTTCGCTTTTCTAAAATTTGATTGTCGAAACTATTCGGCACTCTGAATGCTCCGACTAATATATCAAAGGCATACATTTATAGGCCATTAATAGATAAAAGATTATATCAAAAGCCTGATGGGCTTTACTTCCGCTCAGAGATCGGGGAGCGGGAGCAACTCGACGCTACCTACCTCGCTCCGCCAGTCACCCCTATTTACTGTTCTCAATAAACTGAGGCACCACTTATGCGATTATCCTAATTTGCCGCTGAGACAAGCTCGCCACTCTACCAAGAATAGGCTCCGCGCTCCCTACCGGGTGATAGATATTGCGTATAACTTTTCAACCGCCTACCGTATTAAGTCTCTCCCTGACTTATCGAACTTGATCGAACTTATCTCGACTCGCAATCTTTATAGTATCCTGAATAAATATTACTTTTATTTAATTAACAATAATATGTCACCGAATTGCACATTCTAATTTCTAACTTATCTTGGTTCGCAATCTTTATAGTATCCTAAAAAAATATTACTTTTATTTAATTAACACAAATATGTCACCAAATTTCTTACAAGGTATTATATAAGAAGGTTGTTTTATTTTAATTTTATTTTGTTTGGAAATTTTACAGAACACATACATCTTAAAGTGTTCCAATAAAAAAAATACCACATTTGTAAATTTGTGAAGATACCTAGAAAAAAGGAGAGATGAATGATTAAAGCTCAAGTGAAAGACAAATTGTACGAAACGAAAGACACACGACGATATCAATGTTAATACATATTTTCCGCTTACATAGTGTTATGGTTACTGGAAGTCCCGGCTTCGATTTCCATGGGATTCCCAAGATCATAATAAATGTGTGTGTTTTTTTTTTCAGTATTATTACCATGAACTGGTACCTGAAGGGTAACACAATTCACTTTGTCTTCATATTATAAACGATCAACTTAACATAGCATCGACTGGATGCAGTGCTCTATACAGAAAGAAGAAGAAAAAAAAATGATCCTACAACCTTTGATATGTACTACGTACTTTAATACATACATACTAAAGCCTTCTCACACATCTATATATATATATATATATATATATATATATATATATATATATATATATATATATATATATATATATATATATATATATTATATATACATTCATTACATTTATTATCTTTTTAAGAGTTGTTAAAAAAAATATTTTTAGGCGTTTCATTGAGACAAAATCTATTTATTTGTTTGTTATTTATTTATTACTATAAGAAAAGATATATTATGATACATACTCATGTACGTATTGATTTCGGAATAGGTCACATGAAACCTTAACGTGAAAAGCTCGTGTTCCCCGATCACTCTATACTTAATTCAAAGATTTGTACACGTTACTTGGCAACGCTTGCCTTTCTTTAGTACAAATCACTCTTCTTGTAATCAGGTTAAACACTCACTAGAGCTCTCCTAGTTTCGTTCTACTCATTTCCGAGAATCTGTGCGTGGGGTTTAAATTGCGTACACATATACAAAATACACGTATCCCCATACTATGCATACGTACGCACCTTTCTTTGAACGTATTCTACTTTTGATCTTACACATTAAAACTAATAAAAAGCCTCCCTACGCTTTCCACAAGCAACCTTCTTTGATAATTTATCGGGTTGTAATTCTGCGACAGTGTCTTAAACTTCTTCGTATTTATATCCACACTCTTACACAACTTAATTCCTGTATAACACAGTCTGAAAATACTTATTTATTATTTTTAAATTATATCGTCCAGTCTGCTGGCAACTGTCAAGAAACACGCTGTCCGCCACGGACGATATTTGATATTGCGTACGATATTTTTAAGTTCAACGGATGGCGCTGCCATTTTCGTCGAAAGATATAGAGTGTGAGAGACAGAATAATATTTTTACAAAAAAAACATGTTTTTGTCTTTCACATATAAAAATATTTGCCACATGCATTTTTTAACATGTCATCTGATACTATTTTATTTACATGTCAAAAAATTATCAACAATTTATAATTTTACAAATTTAAAAAACACGTGCTTATTTGAATGAAACTTTGTGCCTAAAGTAGATTTCAGATTTTGAACAAGTGAACATTAAGATTATTATTTACGGAGGTTGATTTCGTAACATCGAGTTTTATTCGTTAACCAGTTCCAATGGGTACGTACCTAAATGGGGTGCTCACTTTTGCAAAACGTCCGGCCCTGTCTCTCCGAAGTGCGGAATAAATCTTAATTGCGGTTTCGCGTAGCAAATTGTCACGGCGCCTCCCGAAATTCAAGATCAAGTGTTCGATGGCAAATTAGACGGGGCGGTGTGAGTCGAGAACGGATAGGCCGTGCAGCTGATTAGGTTAATCCGGGCTACCCGGCTGACAGGTGCCAGGGTGCCAGGACGCTAGGGCGACAGACGCCCGCGTCGCGAAATCACAAGCGCCGCGACGCGCAACTTAATTTCTGACGCCCGAGTACAGTTGAACCCCTCATAGCGAGATTAATTTATATCAGAATTTAAATCGTTGTGTGAAGCTGGTAAAAAATAACTTACTAGCTAACTAACCATCACGCCGCTTCCCCGCAGGGGGTAGGCAGAGAAAATAGAACGCCACACCACTCTGTCTTTGCAAACATTCTTCGCCTCTTCCACGTTCATGCATCTCCTTATACATACCCGCCGATTGTTACGACTCCTAACCTGACCACTTTCAAGTATTTGGCATACCTGATCGTGCCATGTTTTTCTCGGTCTTCCTCTACGTCCTTTAAGCTGGTAAGGGAAATATTTTTTACCGTAAGTATCAATGTCAAGTTAAGAGTCGAAATAAACGACGGGTATACATATGTGAGGAGATGCATGAACGTAGAAGAGGCGAAGAATGTTTGCAAATTGTATCGGGTTGTTGTCCCGTGGTTAGTATCGCGGTCTCTTGAGTCAGAGTTTCTCGGTTCGAACCAACTCTACCACAATTTGATACCTATTTCTAATAATGAGCCGCTTAGGCTCACAGAAATAGTATGAAATCGACGTATTTTTTTAAATAGTAAAAACACAAATATAAAAAATAATTAAATGCAGATTGGTGTGACGTTCTATTCTCTGCCTTCCCCTGTAGAGAAGTGGCGTGATGGTAATCTAGTTAGTTAATTCGTTCCTCGCCAATAAAAATACTATTTTTTAACGTTTATTCAAATAAAACTACATACTCATAAATTGTTAAAAATCGGAACCACTCGGGATGGGATTTCGATTTACATAAAACATTTTTTTTAATAACTGTTTTTATTATTTATAAACTTATGATAAATAATTCAATCTTTTTTTAGGCATTTGATTGTGCCTACGCTTCAAAATTTGGTCAAAATGTGATACACTAATCATTGATTTAATTTGTAAATTGCAAAATAAATTCAAGAAAGATTTATTTTTAATTAGTCTGGGTGTCTGTGGTGTATTTTTCACATTTACCTTCCCTATTCTTACTATCCTACCTGCAGACAAGACTCTAACACAGGCTTTGCGGGTTTACCTTTTTAAAAAATAAAATAAATAAAAACTGCATACCCACCTTTTTTACAGGGTGATGCTTCTCAATGTACGATGCAACAGTTTCCCTTATTGCGCCAAAAAAATGTTATTCCGATACATTCTCCACTCGCTATGCGAAATGTCACCCGTTAAAGCCCAGTATTCATTCAATAGCAACCTTATTTTCATCAAACCCAGTTTGCATTTGACGTAATTGAATTTCTCCTTAATATACCGTTTTTGTGTTGAAAAATAACCTTTTCTTCGAAATAAATATTTGGTTTTGAGAAGATTAGAGTTATTGAAAGATTGGGACTAAAAAATATAAAAATATTGTTTCAATACATATTCTAAAAACAAAACAAAAATTAATTTTGTATGTATACTTAAAAACAAGGCGTATCGTAACGTCGGCTTCTATGCGTTGCCGGAAGCCAACTGAATTTTACTTATGCGAGTGTGGCCTTAAGGGAGCATTTTTTTCAGTTTTCTTCGCTTTGCGATTACTCGCTATAGAGGTGCTCGTTGTGAGAGGTTCCACTCTATTCTCATCGGCTTGTCAAGAAAATCGCTCCTGCTCCAGTCACGCCGCTATCTAATATGCTAAATAACGCTCGGAAGACATTCTTCGTAATCTTTCAGTAACTCGCGTAATTCGATTTGTCACTTGCGTTGACAGCATAATTTTAAGATGAAGGCTCTCACCCACGCAAAGCGCCCCCTCCCTTTCCCCACTCACCCCGATGTCAGGAGAACCAGCCTTCCGACAGATGTGATGAACGCCCAAATTAAAAGCTGTCCTTCTTGCTCAATTAAAATTATGTTCGTCAATTTAACTCGGGTGTTAAATTCGTACTTGAAAAGATTTACAAGTCCATATTAACAAACTCCCGCTAAGAATGCTTCCGCAGCGGTACCGGCTCGAGCCCGGCTTGACTTGTCACAATCGGAATAATTCATTTATTCGTTCTTATCTCTGGCCTTTCCACCGTTATTACTTAACCGTCTTACTTACGAACACATCTAATGATAATATAATATTTTTCATATTGTCTAGTTTCTGACTTTCAAATAAACTTGTTTTTTATTATAATCGTCTATAAAAAAGGCAAATTTTCATCAATTTTCTTTCGGTTTCCAAAATTCAAAATTCCTAAATTAACTGAAAGAAATGTCTAGAATGAATCTCGTTGCCTTTTACTGTGAAAAGACAACAAGTTGACTACGTACTGTAAATAACTTTGTCATTACTTCTGAACTTGTATTTCTAACGACTTTGGCATTTTGAAACCGGTTGTTAATCAGTATTGTCAGAAAGTTAATGTTACAGGAAAGAAAATTAGTAAATATCTGTTATCCAAAATAAGTACAGTTAAGATTTTCTAATTTCATGAATTGATTCGGTAGTCACTTTGTGGTAATATACATATATCATTTTTCAATCTAAATTTTACTTGGTAAATGCAACTGCTTTTGTGTAGTAGTATTAACTATGTAAAATTTTAAATAAAAATAAAGTCCTTAGAAGTTATTGCATTATACACATTTCCATGCGTTCTGATTATTTATGTTCAAAAAATATATATGTCATACATACATAAGTAATTTCTTAATCCTTTGTATGTGTGTCTACCTTTTAATACGAGATATGGACTTGTAACATAAATTACATAATTAAGCTTAAAGTTTGATTTTTGGAAAAAAAATCGTATTTTTTTTTTTAAATATTATTTCTTTAAAATAAAACTTTGGTTCCAATTTGGCAGATAAAAATACCTCTTGATATTTTTACGTAACTGAGAGTTGCTCAATAGCGTTTTTTTAACTATCAATTGCAACGGACTGTTACTTTGATAATATGTAAAACAAATATTTACAATGTGCTATTAAAGGTTTTATCTATCTACACGTACTTCTAAATTGTCTGCCATCAATTTCGTTACTACTAACTTTGCATCCATTACGTTATAATGCATGACTCCTTTTTTCAGAATTGCGGTAATTCTTGGGGTAACCAACAATACCACAAAAAACACGGTTTTTATTATTCATGTCGCATGTAAATGATTGGCCGTTTAAGTGGAGACATTCATTTGGACGTTCAATAAATCAGTGGCGAGCTTCGATGTTTCCGAGTATTATTTTAATATTTCAGTTACTCGAATTTTGTACCGAATTTAAAATGTCCTCACGTAAAGCGAGCTAAGTGATTTTTTAAACTTGTACTGTCACACCCAGTAAAAAACCGCTCATAAATAATATATATTCAGTGGCGTGGTGCCAAGCTCTTGATTGGCGGACTAGAATCATTCTAACAAGGGGCAAATTTATTTTTATATGACCTCTCGGACGGGTGGAAGTTATAGTATTGAGGGTGTGGTATCCTATCTTAATACGAGCCAAACTTTTAAAGTTTTTCAAAGTATACAACTTACGTAGTTCCAATAATCTAAATCAACGGATGCCCTTACTTTAATAAGTATTCGTATGTTTCTCTTTTTTGTAATTATACATCAAAATTACTTGCGTTTTATAGTATTTCGTGGCTTACCGTACAGCAAGAACAAAAAAAGCGTGACTTAATATGTTTTAGAAAAAAACTCTGCATTTTCAGAAAATAAAGTATATTTATCATATGTATTGGCTTGTTATCTTTAAATATTTTTATACATAACTAAATACCATAATTATTTTCTTTCGGATGCAAATACAAATGTGTTTTTTTTTCCTCCATTTAGTCCCAAAAATCATCTGTAGTTTCCTATTTCATAATTACATTCAATGCAAGGTAATATTCCGCTTAAAACCTGAAAAAATAAAACTCATTTTATTATCAATTTAATGTAACGTAAAATATTTTTTTCTTCATTTTGCTTACTTTACATTTAAATCCATATTTAAACTTTCGAAAGGGCAGTTTAGTATGAGAAATGCACTCGCTTTCAAAATACATATTAGTATAAAATTATGAAAGTAGGTACATTTTTAATTACTTATTCTCCTCCAACTTTATCCAAAGTCATTTGAATGTGTTAAAGTCGCTAAGATAATGTGAAATCTGCGCCTTTTACGACTTTGAAAGTTGCCATCAATTAAAAATAACTTAAAACACTTTTCCCAAGACATAATTCTTCATCTCGGGGCGGGGCGGATAGCACTAAGAGTAGAACATTTAGGCGATAATTCACGCAGAGCTCGGATTAACGATAGTTATTAACGGGTGAGTATTTCTGAAATACATATATCTGGTGGAAGATTGAAACGGGAAAAAGTTTTTCACGGTGGCGTTAGCAAGTTTCCCCGTGAATATGTCTATCGTAGGATTCCTGGCGCCTGCTTTCGACCCGAAAAAGAGAAATCACCCAAAAAAGCTCCATCAACTGGCGAACTTTTATAATCTCTACCTCCGCCCTCCGTACGGCGAGTCTCGCCCGAATTCGGACCCGGACTTACGACCTTTCGATCATTTGACACATCGCGATGATATCTGCGGGCGTGTAGCACTTTTGTTAAGGTATACTTAGGTATTTATTTCATAGGTACATTTAGAAAGAGAACTTTTCCCGTGCCGAGAGAAAATATATTTAGGACTTTATTGAAGTATTTTATTTCAATATATATAAATATTGAATCAATTTTATACATGTTTTATATATGTTTTTCTTACCAAGGTAAAACGTTATATCTATCTAATTATGCTCATTTTAACTAATTTGGATGTGAAATTCAAAAGAAGAAATTATCATATTCTTTTGTGACGTTTACAAATATTTCAATTCAATACTTTTTGTAGGTAAGCCTAAACAATTAGTGTTTGAAATTTGAGCAGAGTAGGAGTCAAACCTAAGGCCTCTGATTTTAAATCTGCAACACCAACCACAAGACTACTACCCGAAGGTATACTACCATACAATATACACACACACACATATAAATTTATATATATATATATATATATATATATATATATATATATATATATATATATATATATATATATATATATATATATATATATATATATATATATATATATATGGCGCGAATAGGTTTTCAAAAAGACGAATGTCTTCACGTAAAATAGGTACTTTTTCGTCGGGCGAGAGAGGAAGGGGTGAGGGGAGACAATTCATCAATAGGATAGTTTCCTCTTAGCGCGGCGCGCCTTTACCTTCCTTCTAAGGGACCTAGGTGCTGTGGCGCCGCCGCGGGGTCTGCGGGCGGGGGGCGGGGAGGGGGTAAGGGAGGGGGTAAGATAAAGCAAGGAAAAACTTAGGTGAGAGATAGTGCACTGCCTCTATCATTTTATATTTCCCTGGTAACGTTTGAATTAATCGGCGGGCGGGCGGGGGGGTTATCTATACTACTTGGATATTTGGGTCAAATCTGGAAATATCCGACTAATCCTGTTACAGAGACGCCTTGTACCCATTCTTCAGGAGAACAAAAAAACTCGGCGTCGTGGGTAAAGTGCTCTCTCGGGATATTTTATGATGTCTGTATTCAGTTACAACCGTCTAATATACTCTGTCCTACTGTGTGTTTACTTACATCAAGTAAAAAGTTCTGCGTACCTTTGCCGAGATTTATCGGAGAAACTATACATTTTTCGGTTTTTGTTATATTGAGGATTGATGATGCCCACTATTTTATTACATTTTAGTCATTACTTTTTCTCGTGTACGTACTACCAGCTTCATTTTATCCGCCTCCGTAGTGTAATGGTCAGCACGCTCGGCTACTGTACTTGAGGTCCCAGCTTCGATTCCCATGGGGCGGTCAAATAAATACAGTAAACCTCCCTATAACATTGAGATAAGTACGTGAGAGAAAGTTTTGTAGGGTAAATGTATTTAAATTGTATTTTAATTTTATAATGACTCATTTTGATTATTTCAACTATTAAAAAAAAATACAATTTTAACTACTTACCCCTTATAACGTTCCCTTCGATAACGCAGTACCTATCGCAACGTATTAGAGAGGTTTACTGTAAAAGTAATTTTTTACTCTTATGTTTATTCAATATTACCCTGGACTGGTACCTGAAGCGGAGGGCTGATCACCTTCCCTTCATGTGTTAACGATCAAGATAACACGTTTATATGATGCAGTGCCCTATGCACCATCGGGTGCGGATGAGGGTTTGAATGAATTAATTAATTATCATAGTTATAATTACACGCCCTGTGCATTCATGCCATTTAATTTGTAGAAGAATATAAAATAACATTTCTAATTAACGGAAAAATACATCTGACCTATGATATTCTTCACTTGGTTGATTAAAAAAATGTCAATTCCATGAAATCAGACAATGCCTCGATGTAACCCTTACTTCTTTTAATTATTTCCGGTCAATCAGCTGACGCAATCCATCTCGATGGAAAAATAGTTGTTATAAAGGTCAAACATTAAATCTATTTACAACATTTTGAGTGTGTCCAAGTACTTTTTCACAAATCTGGATTATCTCCAATTACAGGAGTTATTTTAATTATATTTTTGACATCTCATCATGTTGAGTATCAAAAAATAATGTGAAAAATAACTCCTATAATTGAAGATAGTCCAGATTTGCAAACAAGTATTTGGACATACTCAAAATGTTGTAATTAAATTAACTGGTCAAATTATAAGCCATAATATAACTTAATGAAAAGGACATTTTCTAGTGTTTCACATGTATGTGATTATAATCCAGGATTCGGACCCCACAAAAAATTAAGTTTCTGCTCAATAAAAAGCTTCTTTCATCTCACCAATAGATGTTTCTAGTCAAATTCTAGTGATTCAAGCACTGGGTTTCGAAATTGGACCATATATTCCATATATTCATATAACTTCCAAGAATTTGAATAGTGTGGTTGTCAACCATGGGTAGAATTGGTGAATGCTACACGTGTGTAAAGTGATCGCTTAAACCAGCCTATGATGGTCGTAAGCCCCGTAAATGCCCAGGCTTTCATATTCTTCATACGTTGTCAAAAAATAATATTAATTTTATTTGTGAGTATGAAGTATACGCGTATTTTGCTACCACCGACTCTCACAAAAAGTTTTATCAGAACACCATTGCTATTAATTTCCACATTCCTATAGAAATATGAATCTCCTTTCTTCCTCCCGAATATAAATATGATATCACCATGGAATAAAGATTACTCCGACAATTCTCCGACACCTTTTGCGTGATTTGATAAGTGATGTATTCTACATTTGTCTCATTTCACTTTTTCTTTGACAAAACTTTAAAAACTCCCGGTAAATAACCGGTATTAGAGTCGCACACATGAATTTTTACGACACTTTCTTATTTGTTTTATCTGCTTGTCTTATGGGTACTTCTGTTTAATGATAAGATAAAACGGTTTTGTTTAACTACTTCCGAAATCGACATAATGTTATTAAAATTTGCAAATAGTTTGGCCGACAAACCATTTTTTACTTTCCAATACAAATGTATATATATATATATATATATTTATATATATATATATATATATATATATATATATATATATAAATATATATATATATATATATATATATATATATATATATATATATATATATATATATATATATATATATATATTTATATATATATATATATATATATATATATATATATATATATATATATATATATATATATATATATATATATATATATATATATATATATATGTATATAAATATATATATATATATATATATATATATATATATATATATATATATATATATATATATATATATATATAATATATATATATATATATATATATATATATATATATATATATATATATATATATATATATATATATATATATATATATATTTATATATATATATATATATATATATATATATATATATATATATAAATATATATATATATATATATATATATATATATATATATATATATATATATATATATATATATATATATATATATATATATATATATATATTTATATATATATATATATATATATATATATATATATATATATATATTATATATATATATATATATATATATATATATATATATATATATATATATATATATATATATATATATATATATATATATAATACATAGTTTCTTCCGTTTTTAATTTGTCGCCGACGGAGATAAAAGGGAAAATAATAATATGGACCAAAAGTAAAATAAAAGAATGGGTAAATGATCAAGAGTTGATATTGCAAAAATTTTATGTTTGGTTTTTACTTTTACTTTTTTCTTTTCTTGTGTTTATATCATGTTTAACTCTATAAAAATAATGAAAAGGTATGAAAAATAAACTCCACCTACAAGCCACATAAGGGAGATAATAAATATGATTTATTGTGTATGTACTGATGATGCATTTTTATCAGTTAGCAGGTAATCTTTACACAATTAAATTATTTTAGTAAACACCAATGACAATATTTATTACACGCAAAAAAATTCCAAACAAACAAATAAAAATTATGCAAATGTCCGCCGGAAACTAAATAAATGATGAGCGTGACTCGTTCATCTGCGGGCTCTGGGCGCTCGAGGGACCATGGTAATGACCACACATAGCAGTTTCCTTCGTGGGCTTAGGTAATCCTCGACTGAAATCTAGTCACATAATAACGCCCCTCACGTTTCGAGACTGGCTGCCTGATAGTCCGTAGACCTGCGACCAGCTACACATCTCCGATACATCATCTTGCGCCAATCCTGTAAATTCCCGAGCCGTTTTACAATCCGATCACTGTACGCAGCCCCCGTGAGACATAAACCCGCCTTTATTGCCTACATATTGTTTGGAACGGTGATCACGGATATTAACTTTGTGGTCGAAACATTATTTGCTTTGAATAGTAAAAGGGTCCTAAAAGTCGACCGTTAAAGGCACTTTTATGTCTTGCGGGTTAAAACAATGGCCGAACGTTGGCATATATTAAACGGAATTCATGACGACTGCGATATTAAAAATTTTATACTTACGCGAGCAAAAGAAACTATAAAGGTTATTAATCGTAAAACGACACAGAAGATAGGAATCTGAACGACAGTTTTGTTTTTTTTTTATGTAACGCCTCTCGGGTCCATTTGTATATTCGTTCGTAAACTAAGTACTTTTCATAATATACCACTAGATCGATATGATTCGACATCATTATCTTAATAATAAATAATAAATCCCTTACCGCACCCCAATGGTGCATAGGGCACTGCTTCATATAAACGCAGTGTTATCTCGATCGATTACACATGAAGGAAAGGTGATCAGCCCTCCACTTCAGGTACCAGTCCAGTGTAATATTAAATAAATATTAGAGTAAAAAAACACTTATATTTATTAAACCCCCCTGGGAATCGAACCCGGGACCTCCAGAACGGTAGCCGAGCATGCTGACCATTACACTACGGAGGCGGACTTATCTTAATAGCTTCTTCTTTTTCCTAGCTTCATTCCAAATTATCTTCTTTATAGACTGCTCAAGTCAGCTTTCCTCGTCCTTGTCAGGTTGTAGGTCCTTCTATCATGAGCAACGTCTCCTAGGCCATGCTTTCGAATCATGTTATATTTCTGTATCATCCATGAATTTTTCGGCCTCACTTTAGATGTCTTTAGAGAAAGATCCATGGCGATTATTGTCTGATTAATAGCTCAATGTGAAAAATTTTAAATTCAAATTTATTCATATTTTTCCAGCTCTGTAAAATCGGCTATCCTTGAAATAATTCGCATTATAAGTACAAGACTTCTTTATTTTACAAAAATCTGAAAAATTACATCGATATTTTAACAAAATGTTTCTTCATCGACTTAATAAATTAGTACCATGATTATAATTTCCGTTCTTGTCTCTATGGGGGACTCTATCGAGTAATATTTAAAAGCTTTGAATGCCCTAGTGCATTTAATTCCGGCGATTTTCCTTAATACAGTAAGGTGGATTATTTAAAGGTATAAATGATTTATAGCAAAATGAACTTCGGGGCAGAGAGAATGTTCATATAAGCACTTGAAATAAATTTTACAAACTTCTGCAATTCTGCAATTTTGTCGGTGTAAAGGAATCCATAAAATATAAAATTTTGTCACTAAAAATGGTATGGGGTTATTTGAAATGTTTGAATTTAGCATCCATTTTAGTATTACCTGAACAGAGGAGTTTTATTTACGATCATTTATTGCGTAAGTTTTTACAATGGCAATAATTGACAGTAGTTTCCTCAGCGGTGGATGGAAATACTATTTTCTATATAAACTGAAATATACGTTTATTCAAATTCACACAGACATCGGCGTTTTTTAAAAGGAACATTTTACATCAAAATATGATTCGAAAAAATAAAATACATCCAGATTTTTGAAGAGATAAATTCTTGGCATGCTCAATATTACATCTTACAAAAAAAACTCAAAATGGCATATGATTTTTTGCATATTTACATTCAGATTATTCTGGAAAGACATTGTGTTTTTGATCAATTAGTTTTTGCATTAATCAAAATATATCATTGACCGTCATAGGCTTGGTTTAGTGATCACTTTACACACATGTAACATTCACAAATTCTACTCATGATTGACATCAATTTTTGGAACTTCTAGATATCTAGATCAATTTTGTGACATTAGTACATCTGTGTTCAAACAGCCATCTATTTTGGAATAGGGAAAGCTTTTACTAAGCGAAGACTCTTTCTATTTGTATGCAAGGTCCGAATCTTGGATTAAATTCACATACTTGAGCTCCGCCAGATGATTTTCAATTTATGTATTAAAAAAATTCATGGAACAATAATAATGATACGTTCATGAGACAGGTTTTTTTTTAAACTAGTCCAGCTAAGTACTAGCAGTAGCACAGAAAAGTTTAACATAACAGTTCGTTTATGTCTGCTAAATACATTTATTAACGTATGTATTTTTTTCCAGAACTCAATCAGACACAACCTCTCTCTGCACAACCGCTTTATGCGCGTGCAAAACGAAGGAACTGGAAAGTCTTCCTGGTGGATGATCAACCCTGATGCCAAACCCGGCAAGTCAGTGCGCAGGCGGGCAGCTTCTATGGAGACATCCAAGTTTGAGAAGCGCAGGGGACGAGCCAAGAAAAAGGTTACCTTTTTTAATTTAACTTTTAATCGATGAACTATTTATTATAAATCTATTGTGAGACGTTTTGTCGATGTCGTCAACGCCAATATCAAACACCGTATCTGAAAATAAATCTAATTTTTTAAAGATGAGGAAGGGGTAGCCGCGTTTTTTTTTCAATTACTGTAAGAAATGTGAAATGTAAAAAAAACTATAAAAATAAAAATAGTTATGAATCCATAATAAACAATAAAGGTGTAATTATTTTATTGTAAAACCTTTTTACTGTAAATTGTTATTTTATCTATTGTATGTAATGTATATAATCTAATAATAAAACAAAATAAACAAATAACATAAAAATATAAAATTGTATTAACATGCAAGTATTTCGGCTCAACACAGGCAATGCCCAAAGAGCCGTAATACATATAGTAAAAAAAAATGTATGTATCCTTGAAATAAATATGACAATGACTAAAGCCTCCTTTACAAAATTAAAATACATACATGCTTGATTTATCCAACACTGATTTCGAATTTAAAAATACAGAGATTTATTGACATTTAACCTATGTACGTGCATATTGTCAACTTTTTGTTCAAACTTGAAGGATAGGATAGTAATAAAAATCATTATTTTATAAAAGTTCCCATAC
The DNA here is from genome assembly GCF_059751285.1 of Brachycentrus maculatus. NCBI lineage: Eukaryota > Metazoa > Arthropoda > Insecta > Trichoptera > Brachycentridae > Brachycentrus > Brachycentrus maculatus. The sequence continues at coordinate 259,363 of NW_028281350.1, forward strand.
TTAATTTTAATTATAGTTTTAACCTGTATGAAACCATTTTTCGCCCATATCTTTCTTCAACTGATCCCAACATTTTTCTAAAACGCTTTTTGTTATATCTTTATACCAACATACGTTAAATAATTTATTTTTATTAAATAAGTGGGTAATTTTGAAATAATTTAATTACAAACTGATATATTTGCTAGTACGCTTTCCAGCAAGTAAAATAATAAACGCCCTTAATGAAACATGTACCTACCACTTGAAATCAAAAACGTTTATATTAAATTTAGGTTGAAGCTATGAGAAGTGGAATACCGGCAGACACGACTCCAAGCCCGAGTAGTTCAGTTTCGGAAGGCCTAGATATGTTTCCCGACTCACCGCCCATCCACAGGTATAATATCACCTACTTAAATCATATTTCACATTTACAAAGAAGAAAAAAAATCGATGAACGTGTATACTTTGTTGTGAAACCCTTAGCAAATGAGAATAATTATTACAGTATTTTCTATCAATTTTAATTTTTTTTTTCATTTTTTGGCACTCGAATGGACCGCATTAAAGTGATACATTTACTTATATGTCGCATTTATTTTACTGACGTTTTGATTCAACTGTTTGTCGAAATTATGCATTGATGCATTGTTAATCTAATGTTGAATTTTACTCGTAAATTAAGCATTTAAACACGCCATACAAGTTGTAACTCAGAAACGGATAAAATGAGTTATTATTGATACTATACGATTAAGCATCATTTGTACTATCAACAGTCGAAAATGAAAATGAAAAACGAATAAATTTAATAAACTGTCGAAACGTGCGTTTTTCAACATTCTGAAAAATAAATATTACAATATATTTAATATTAAAATAATCGTACCAAATTTCAAAATTGCATTTTGAAAAATGCACTAATTTAAATGACATGCTTTTAATTATGAATTAAAGTAGTTGACTACTTATCTATTACGTAGTTACAAAAAACATGCCTTGTGCTTTCAATCTACGTAAATAATAGACGATAGTCATATTATTTTTAAAATGATAAATAAAGACGGTTTGAAAATAAATTAATAAATAAAAACGTCATGATTTCATTAATTGATTCGACAGTAATTTTGTGATTATAATATCCATTTTTAATTAAATTTTCTTTTGGTAAATATCACTTTTTCGTAAAATCTATTGTGACTCGTGTTTCGATACATCCCGCATCATTTGGTGCGGAATGCATCAAACACGTAGTACAATAGAATTTCGAAGCACATTGTAGTATATGTACCAAGTCAATTAAAATTGAAAAATCATGATTTTAGTGCTTCATATAAAGATATTGATTACCTTACTATTTAAATAACAATCGGTATTTACAAAAAATACTCTCTTAAAGTAGTGTTTCTACAGATCAGTTTTATTTGTTGGATCTGTCAACGCAGTTCGCAGTTCTCTCATTTGCGTTATACTAATATCTGGATTGATTTAATTACTTCATTGCATTTTATTTGGCGAATATTTTGGCATACTCCGAAATGTTTCATTCTAATTATATCACTTTAAAAGCAGCCAATCTGGTTTCAGCTTGGATTTAAAATGCTATCCTGAGAACAAATCGTCATTCTTCTGACGTCACCGAATTTAGGAATCGTATTTTCGACAACCTTCTACATATGTCCTGTATCGAAAACGCCAACAAAATTTTAATATTATCCAAAACATTTGCTTGCCTATGGGTTTTCCACCAAAGATACACGTGGTAGATTTTTAAAATATGTGAATTAATAGACAATTAAAGTTATTTGGTTCTCATTTAATTTTAGCTTCTTTTAATTCACACATTGGATATACACATATATGCACTTATATCGTAAGCAATTTAGTTTTATATCTTAGATTATTTTGAACTGGTAGCATTTATTTCGTAATAAAATTATTTTTGATTTAGGTCAGACAATAAAGGTGATTTTACACGTCTAGACGTACTATATTTAAGTAGCTACTAGTTTTCTTAGGAATTGTAGCTTAATATTCAATACTATAATATATTTGAATTATAAATTTTGTTCGATTATTGTGAATATATAGCTATATATATATATATATATATATATATATATATATATATATATATATATATATATATATATATATATATATATATATATATATATATATATATATATATATATATATATATATATATATATATATATATATATATATATATATATATATATATATATATATATATATATATATATATATATATATATATATATATATATATATATATGTATATATATATATATATATATATATATACATATATATATATATATATATATATATATATATATATATATATGTATATATATATATATATATATATATATATATATATATATATATATATATATATATATATATATATATATATATATATATATATATATATAAATATGTGTAATGTTTTTTTCCAAAATATAGGTACTTTGCATTTAATGAATTATTTCTGTAATGGTTAAATCATAATCAGTTGTAATCTTGTTTAATTAATAAAGAAAATATATATCTTCAGCGTTTTTCAGTCAGCTTTCCACTGTAGTTTGAGTTGAAAATTATACCTTTAATAATTAAATCACGAGTGCCCTTATTCGTTGAGTTCGTTTGTACACTCTGCATACTTAATTTGCGTGTTCCCTAAGCACACAATCAATCAAAAATATTATTGAATGAGGTCATTATTTGCACGTCAAGGTCTACATCCCAAGGGTACATATACATGTACATTTAACTCGTGTGGAAATATGCCTCCATAGTACTTATCACCAACGCTCGCAACTATTTATCAATTACCGGCTGTACCCGGCCACGCGTTGCTGTGACTCAGTCTGCTCAAATGAAATAAATATATATATAAAGCCACACACTGAATTTCGCAATACCAAACTTGTTATGCAGTGAAAATATTTAAAATCATTGAATGTGACGGTAGCTGTTATAAAACACGCTTTCCACTATGGCTAATGTTTGGTATTGCGTGTGTTGCTATTATATTTAACAGGTGGCGCTGCCATTGTGTTAAAAATGTGTTTTACCTGATACAGCCAAAAAACACTTAAGTATACGTATAAATTAAAATACAAAGTTGTGTCAAATGTTCAAAACAATCGGTGAATTTCTTTAAGAAATTTAAGAGTTTGAACAACCGATAATTTACATTTTTTTTGTTTTTATATGTTAAAAATATTTTATACATTTTATTTCAGTTCATTACCGATTAATGTTAAATTTAAAAAAAAATACCTTACATTAGGTTAAAACCTCGTTCTATGGTCCATCTTTCTTTTGACCTTCGCATAAACTATGACCCAAAGAGGACATTTTTCATCCATCGGCTTCCTTCCAACTAATCAATTTCCTCATGTTCAACAAAATAAGTGAGAAATATCTCCAAACACACCCCGCCACCCTTGTATTTCTGTGATTTAGCTAACCGACTTCCTGCGTAGCCAGTTTTCAGGAATACTTTAAATATGTCCATATTTCAGAATAAAGTAATGCAACCGTATTGTTCGGGAAATGTGATTGGGGTATTTATGAACTTCGATTTGCACTGGTAGATTTGAAGAATTAAGGTGCTAGGATTTTTGCATGTTTTTTTTTAATAGAGAATAGTTTTTTTACCTAATACATGTTTTTTTCTCATCCTATGATAACTTCGTGCGAATTGGTATTTTTATATTTTGTAACTGTTAAAATAAATCATTATTTTACAGATACCGCAACGATTTGGTTAAGAGTATCGAAACATAGTTTTTTTTATTGACATTTATTCTACTTTAAACATTTTACTTACATTGATATATATTTATAAAAAAAAAAAGATTTTAAAAAGTACGTCCCGCCTTCGTAGTGTAATGATCAGCACGCTCGGCTACCATACTGGAAATCCCGGGTTCGATTCCCAGGGGAGATCAAATAAATCAAGTGATATTTTCACTCTTATATTTATTTAATATTACCCTGGTCTGGTCTTTCATCACCTTTCCTTCATGTGTTAAAAGTCTAAATAATACTGCGTTTATATGATGCGGTGTCCTTTGCACAATCGGTGCAGATAAGGGTTTGAAGCATAGTTAAATAATAAAATTTGAAAAATAAAAAAATAATAAAATAAAAAAATACCATTATACCATATAATTATATAAAACATTAATCCTTGAGTGTAAGTCCCTCTCCAAGCACAAGAGCTCAGTCTCTTTTTTTGGAGAAACTATAAATTCTAAAACTATAAATTTGCCATATGTATAAATGTTTAGAAATTGTATTATGTTGTTCTTAAAAATGTAACTTTATTATTAAAAAAATAATAATAAAAAAATAAAAATAAATCGTGGATACAATTATAATGAACATATTATTGAATTCAATTAAACAAAAGCCAAAGTACTAGCGAGTTATAACTGATTTTCTTCCATGACCTGAGGTACACGCCTTTTTTATCGTCCGATTGAAGAATATCAAACGTCAATAATATGTTTATAATTTGCACTATGTTATCGCAGGAAGAGTAAATTAATTTTGTATTTAAATTACTAAGTAGTATTGCATTTTTGTTTTGTTTCTTTTTATTTCGTTGCCGCTTCTGCTCGCCGCGTTGCCTTCTACAACACCCGCGACGTCATCGCTCGCCAACGCTCGCCACCTTCCCTCGCGGCATTGCCATCGACCCCTCGGCCGGTATGCGCTCCTGGTCGCGCGGGATATCCAGCTCCGCCCAGAGCGGCTTCCTGCCCTCGTCGGGCCTGTCCCCGCTGGGCGGCGAGTACCGCGCGCGGGCGTCCTCCAACGCCTCGTCCTGCGGGCGGCTGTCCCCCATACCCTCGGTGTTCGGGGGCGAGACCGATTGGGGCTCGCAGGACTACCCCCCGCCCGCGGGAGCGGATCAGTTGGCTGGAAACTTGGCCGATGCCATGAACCTTCAGGGAAGTGATCCCTACCTCAATTCGTAAGTATTTTTAGCTCTTAAGAACTACCATCCGCATCATACTACATTTTGCTCATTCCTTTCAAGAACGTCGTAAATCAAAAATTGTCAATTTTCAGTTGTGCATGTTTTCGAAATGCCCAGAAAATGTACTATATCCCAGCAAAAGAGGCATATTTTTGACTTAATGTTTAGGTACCCGCTACAGAGCAGAAAATGTTGTTTTTGGATTTTGAAGGAAAGGCATTGTTTAAATATTTTTTCAAATATACTAAATATTTTTCAAATGGAGAAAAAACCTTGAGCTTTTACCTAAAAACATATTTTGCACAGTAAAAAGTTCAATAAGTGTCTCGATATTTATTTTTAACACATTGTGTTATATTTTTAAACTTTAAAAACGTTTTCCTGAAAATCAAGTTTTTTTTTATTTATGACGTTCTTGAAAGGAGTGAGCGATATATTCATTTTTTATACGCACATATTATGGCACGATGCATGAAATACACTCATTTTGTTGTTAGCATTTTCTATATTTGTGGAGGTCCTCACTAAAACGTTACATTTCCATTATAAATGATTTTAAGTAATCAGTATAGCTTGTTAAATTGTTACGTTTTGGTGGTATTAAATGATTCCATATTAGTCTGTACATATTAGTTGGTGCTATTAAATGATTCCATATTAGTCATACGTTTTGTCGCAACTTTAATTAAAATTTCGATAGAATACAGTAAACAGAACAGATTTGCATTTAAAGGTTTTTGTGCAATATTGGAAATGTAACTTTTTGGTGAGGACCTCTACATTTATTATCTCTGCATATTCGTAGTTAGAGCGGAGATCTGCAAGATATATACGCAAGTATTGAGGATTATTACTACGTAGGTTGCTACTTAAGTTTTGATATATGGCAGCACCAGTGTGAATATGTGAAATTTGACATTGTCACCGTAAAGTTTGCCATTTTTTATGGTAAACGTACTCAGAACGTTTTGTCATACGAGTGATATTCGTGTACTTTAAAATACTTGAAAATTTACTTTTGTTGAAAAAATAAAGCCATTTTCTATTATAAACATATGTTTGTTTTTACTTGTCTATCTAAAAACTTAGTAACAATATACGTCGTATACTTTTATCCACGTAAAATTTGCATATTTCGAGTACAACATTGCAAACACTTACCAACAAATAAAGTACATTTTATGTGTTTTGCCAAAAGTGATAAATGACTATACTATTTTACACGAATCATTATATTTGTAACAAATGTCAAAAATCCTTTATCTTGTTGTTTGTGGCATGTGTTATTCAATTATTTAAACCTAGTATTTTGCATGTTCGCATTTTTAGTCATATAAGGTACCTGGTTTTGAAAAATTAACTATGGTACATGTGTGTAATATGGTAAGATTATTTCAGAAACTCAATTAATCCATCTCATTTCCATGTATTTTTTTCATATGTTATCTATTTCACAAGCTTGCGTCAGTCAAAATATTATAAAATAAATGTATGTACACTTACTATGGTAATGTTGATTCTTTATCGTTTGAATCCAGTATCACCGTGGTCATCTTGCATTTATATGTTACCATCTTTTCATTATATGTTATTATTTATGTACATATATACTCGTACCTGTCGCAAGTGTTTTTACCTTTCATTTTATCCATTATTTCATGGTATTTTCTATCACATTTCCATAGTTAAAATTACATAATCTTTTTAAAAGACGTATTTCATTTATTTTGTTGGACTACTTTAAACAGCCAATACCGGGTCATAAATCGTGTTAAATGATAAGACTTCCATATTTCCTTTGTACAAAATGATGCTTCGTCTCTTTTATTGAGATATCGAATACATCTGGGCATCATGTTCTCAGGTGTAAGATTTAGTGTTTGAGATCAGTCAGAGATATAAATCAATCTGATCAATTGGTCAAATTAGAAGTATATATGTCATTTAAAATAATATTTCAGGCGTCTCCTAATTAATTGATGAAAATAAAATAAGATGTCGGGTTGTGGTCCCGTGGTTAGTGTCACGGACTCTAAAGTCAGAGTTTCTCGGTTCGAACCCACTCTACCACAATTTGATACCTATTCTAATAATGAGCCGCTCAGGCTCACAGAAATAATATAAAATTGAAATATTTTTTGTAAATAATAAAAACACAAATATTTATCTTTTCGTATCTAAAAAAAAACAATTCGAAAGAATTATAATCAAAGAAAAACTATTTACTGCAAACGTTTCTCACACATGGTAGATCTATATATCAGTTTCAATTGAGATTTGAAAGCAGTTATCGATATAGTATATTTTATACAACTTTCAAAAATTAAGATAAATTTCACTATAGAAAGAATAGAAAACTTTACCAAGTGTATAAAGAGTGACTTAAGCCACTCAATACCAGATCTTGAGCCCTGTGAATCCCAGATCTCCATATTTCCTTCGTTTTAAAACATCTCTTGCCTGCATTTGGATATCTAAAATATTTTAATAATATTTTTTTAAATATACGTTAATTTTCATATTTTCTATTTAGTGAAAAAATTAAAAATGGAAGCTCCTCAAGAGAAGCCGGACTGATCACAGGTTCCCAAACTTTTTTAGTCTGGCGCCCCCAAATCAAAATTTGTCGTCATAGGGGAACATAAAATCGCCAGAATAAAAAATATATCTTACTTCTTATCACTCCTACCTGTCTCTTTAGGCTTCTTATGCCTTAAGTCTTAGAACGCCTATAAGAGGGCGTTATCGGTCACTTTGAGAAACACTGCACTTGAAGAAGGTTCGCCATGTTGTGTCCTTGTTTGGTTTAAGGTACCAATGTCCTTCACTGTTTTAACGTGTACGATACCACCCCTCGTGAGTTTCCTTTTGAACTAGCTCTGATCCGATATCGGATAGGCCCTCACCCAGGCTTCTTTTCATTACTGGGAGAAAACCACAATTGTTGCTAATGTTTTTTTTTTTCGTGTTTAGGTTTCCCAGCAGCTTAAGTAACGGCCCGTCGGGCCCCCTGCCTCCGTACCCGGGGGGCGCAGCCTACGGACGCGGCTTCCTGGCGCACGGCTGCAGTCTCCATGGCCTGCAACCGTGCGGCTGTATGCATCGCCCCATGCACCATGGAGAGGTATATCTAAAAACATATGCAGGTAATTTTACGATAGCCCCCCATGTGTCACGCGATGGTGTATCTGAGGGGCAATTTCCGCGGTAACACCGAATATTACGCATGCGTAACACACATGGCATTGCGGCCTTGTACTGTGATAGTACTGCATGCATTTAGGGTAAGTGGCTCATTTTCATCTTGGTTTGGCATCTCTCAAGGTGTTAAACAGGGATGTGTAATGTCACCGTGGCTGTTTCATCTATACGTGGATAATTGCATGATGAACTGAAAGGTTTAAATATTGCAGCTAAAATGACTAAGTGTGCTGCTTTTTGTCTGCTGACGATGCTGTGCTTCTTGGGAACAGTAGAGAAGTATTGCAGGCGCTAGTGACGAAGGTGTGTAATGTGTGTAAGGATTGTAATTTGCCGATGAATGTTGATAAATCTAACGTCATGATTTTTGAAAGAGATAAATTTAAATCTGGGTGTAAAATAGTAGTGAATGGGATGTTTTGTAACAGGAAGATGATTTCGTACATTTGAAAAGTGTATTTTATAGGGATAGGAAGATTAATAAATACAAAGTAAAGAGAGTGAATGCTGGGGACAGAGTGGATGGTGCACTGAAATCGGCTATAGTACATAAAAACATCCAGTGAAAGCTAAATTGGCAGTACGCAACGAACTCCTGGTTTCAACCATTATTTGTGTAAGTGAAACATGGAGTTGGCCAAAGAAGGATAAAAGTAGACGGAATGAAGTGAGAATACGATCACTCGGCCGAATATGCGGCAAAACGATGTATGTTCGTATGGCGATATTAGGAACAAATGCAAGATAAGCATTATCGATAACAGAGAGATGTGTTGAAATGAATTGGGCATGTGGAACGAATGATGAAGAAAGAACAGTAAAACAAATTCAGAAGCAAATGTAGTTAAAAATAGGAGCATAGGAAGACCGAGGAAAATTTTTCACGATCAATTATTTGAAATACTTGCTAGTGGTCATCAGTAGTCGGAATATTCGGCGGATTTGTATGTACGTAGGAGGAGATGCACGAATGTGGAAAGAGGCAAAGATTTTTTACAAATACAGATTGGTATGGCGTTCTATTCTCTCTGCGGGGATGCTTAGTGATGGTCAGTCATTCAATTAATAGCATCAAACTAATTATGTTTTTTCGTTTGCTGTTACGACCGTCTCTTGAAAATATGTCGGATCGCACTGAATTTCTTTGCTTATTAATAAATACAGTTGTCTTCCGCAGAGCATGTCCCCTTCGTCGGTGCAGGTGTCCCCTTCGTACCCCTCGGAGGCGGGGGGCGCCGCATACCTGCGGGGCCGGCCCTCCTCGTGCTCCCCGCCCAGGACCCCCCTCACGCCCGGCTCGCTCATGTCCAACCAGCACCTCACGGATATGTTGCAAGGTAGGTAACTACAATTCGAAACACAATACAATACATATACATTGGCTATCTACTTTTCTTTTAGCCTTTCCCATACTGATCATCGAAAAAATACTCGTGATCCGAAGCGGGGTGCCAAAAGACCCAAGTTCAAATTTCTATGGAAATCGTAGTACGCAGCTAATCACTCAGAGTCACGATTCCACGCCCTTTTAAGCGCGCAGCCGAGAGCCGACTAAGCGAGAGTCCAAAAAATCTAGAAGTTTAAAATTTTTCAGTAGGGTGGTTGTCAATCATGGGTAGAATTGGCGAATGTTACACATGTGTAAAGTGATCTATGTTGTGATGTCAAAAATAACGTAAAAAATATTTATTTTGTCAGGCCAGGTATCCCCTATGATGAATGGGGCTCATATGGGGGCCCAACAGGAGGCCCTGGTTCCTGGTTCTACCATGATGGGGCAGCTCATGGGGGTCCTCAATAACGCCGCCCTCCTGGACGACCTCAACATCAACATCGAAACCCTGGAGCATGGAGGGTTCGACTGCAACGTAGACGAGGTAAATAGCACTCTCACATCTAACCACTTAATGCTCGGTTTTTTTTTCACAAAAATAGTATTAAAATATCAGGGTCTTTAAAAAAACAGAAGCAATAAAAAAACCAAAAAATTAACCTTAGATAAAAAAAAACAAGTCTAACTAACTGTATTTATAGATTTGGCGTTTAATTTGTAGAACTCAATTTTTTTTATGTATTAAATGTTACTGATTTTTTTTGAGTCTACTAAGTTGTATTTTATTGTTTAAAAAACATAAAAATATAATTTGTGATAATTATTTCGCCTAGTTCTGGCACTTTCAAACGATTGTCACATTCGAATGAACATTCGTTTGAAAGTTCCATAACTAGGCGAAACAATTGTCAGAAAAAAAATGTGGGTTTTTTTTATACAATAAAATACAACTTAGTAGACTCAATAAATCAGTGTTTGATTTATTTAATACATAAAGTCTAACTGTAATAAGAACTTTAAAAAATAGATAAAATTTAGTCTTATATCGAAGAAAAATCTATAAAAGAACATTAATCATACAACTACTCAAAGAAAATAACCATATCCTCGAAACAACCATATCCCAAAGAATTAAAAATAATTTTTAAATCCCCAAATGCAACACAAAACAGTACCAACAAAATAACATATATTTAGGCATAAAAAATTCAACAACCGACCCTTTTGAAATTAAAAAAAATAAAGGAACAAACGCTATTAAAAAGAAACTTAACGAATACTATAAACTAAACAAGATTAAAAAAAAATAAAAAAAACAAGCCTCTCTAAGCACAAGACCTTGTCTCTTTTTTGGGAAGTTATAAAAATATATGTGCCCTTGTAATATGTATTATTCAGATATACATAAAACGAAAAAAAAATTATTTTAAAACAAAAACTAATAAAAAGCGTCAAGTAGCAACTGGGGAACTCAGTTCGGTTGTGTATATCATGTAACGCAAACGATTCGAAACGCGCGAGCAGTGCTCGGGTTGTCGCAATACGATTGACACTCCGTCCAAAAGCATTAAGTGGTTTTCGTTAACGGGTATTCTCGCACTTTTAAAATTGACTAAAATAATTAGTTTAATTTCTAGTATTTCTTCTAGGTCATTAAGCACGAGCTGTCGATGGACGGGTCCCTCGACTTCAACTTCCCTCAGCAGCACCAGCAGCAGCAGCTGCAGCAACAGCAACAGCAACAGCAAGCCCAGCAACAGCAAGCCCAGCAGGGCCAGCAGCCGATGGCGTACCACGGCGCCCTGCCCGGGGGGGCCGCGGGCGGGGAGGAGCCCCTCGGGCAGCGCCCCCCGGCCTACTCCATCGCCCCCTCGGTGCCACCCTCTTGGGTGCACTGAATCCGGGCCGCTTAGCTCAATCGGGACGTGAACGGGGAACCGCCTCCTGGGCGACTTTGTCGAGAGTCGGAAGGGGAGCTTAGCTTTAGTTTTTCTACGTTTATCGACGGGTTACCATTTACACGCGTTATTTAGGAAAATGTTCGAGAATCGTCAGTAGGCAAATATATATACACACACACATATATATATATATATATATATAAATATATATATATATATATATATATATATATATATATATATATATATATATATATATATATATATATATATATATATAAAACCATTATCCGCACCCTATGGTGCATAGAGCACTGAATCCTATTGACGAAGTGTTATCTTGATTGTTACTTACATGAAGGCAAGTTGAAAATAAATATCAGTGATTTTACACTTTAATATTAGTGTAAAGTGTAAAATCACTTTACACTAATATCAGCGCTGGAGTAATCACCTTGCCTTCATGTAAGTAACGATTGAGATAACATTGCGTCAATACATTGCAGTGCCCTATGCACCATTGGGGCGGATGAGGGTTATAAGTAGAAGTGTATATATATATATATATATATATATATATATATATATATATATATATATATATATATATATATATATATATATATATATATATATATATATATATATATATATATATATATATATATATATATATATATATATATATATATATATATATATATAAAACCATTATCCGCACCCTATGGTGCATAGAGCACTGAATCCTATTGACGAAGTGTTATCTTGATTGTTACTTACATGAAGGCAAGTTGAAAATAAATATCAGTGATTTTACACTTTAATATTAGTGTAAAGTGTAAAATCACTTTACACTAATATCAGCGCTGGAGTAATCACCTTGCCTTCATGTAAGTAACGATTGAGATAACATTGCGTCAATACATTGCAGTGCCCTATGCACCATTGGGGCGGATGAGGGTTATAAGTAGAAGTGTATATATATATATATATATATATATATATATATATATATATATATATATATATATATATATATATATATATATATATATATATATATATATATATATATATATATTTATATATATATATATATATATATATATATATATATATATATATATATATATATATATATATATATATATATAAATATATATATATATATATGTGTATATATATAAATATTTACACGCGAGTACATAGGCGTCGCATCGTGCGAGCTGTCGTCGGTGCCGTAGTTAGTTAAAATGCTGATAGTCAATTGTCTCTTTTAAGATTAAGAATATATTTGCCGTTAGTTTGTACCATATGTTTATGTTAGGTTTACTCATATTTACTTAATATTTGTTGTCTTAATCTCTACCTGTCTTAAATATTCGCGTATCTGTTTAAATAAACTAAATTAATTCATCAAGCATTACGAATTGACTCTAGAAAAAAAATCTGTGTTCTCCGTTTTACCGACTATATCCTATTGGATTTTATCGAATGTGATATCTTCTATAATACTTTACGAGTTTTACCCAATGACGATCCTTACCATATAACGCTACGCATTTAAACGTGAAGCCTTGACGAAAATAATAGAAAATGGAGAATTCGATAGCGTAAAATGAGTATGGGCTAGTTATAACTGACCACAGAGTAGACATAATACCTGGTCGATATCGGAAGTCTGTAGTTAGCTAGAATTTTACGAAATATAAATACAAAATTATATTATAAATTGTATATTATACAATAGTTATGAAGATCGTTTCAATGCTAATAGATTAATATATTGCCTAATCAATTTAAGGACTTTTTGAATGAATTTATAGTTTTTATCGACAACGTTTTATTGTTAATTGTTGATTATTTTGTTATTACGACTAATTATTATTTGATGAAACTCGCATCAATTTCGTCGGGACAGTATGGAACGATGGAAACTTGGAATATAGTACGTTCGCGGATAGAGGTGCATTAGGTTATGCGCGTCATAAAGTTCCACAAATTATTTAGTTTTAGGTAAGGGGAGGGGGGAGGGGATTCAGGATTGAGCTCGCAACTGTGAGCCTAATCCGACCATACTGGACTAAATTATTTATGGTAAGTTATACTTTTATTTCTACTTATTGTTTATTGATTTTAATTATAAATATATATATATATATATATATATATATATATATATATATATATATATATATATATATATATATATATATATATATATATATATATATATATATATATATATATATATATATATATATATATATATATATATATATATATATATATATATATATATATATATATATATATATATATATATATATATATATATATATATATATATATATATATATATATATATATAAATATATATATATATATATATATATATATATATATATATATATATATATATATATATATATATATATATCGTTGTTGAAAGGAGTGAGCGATATGTAACATACTTGTAATTTTACAATGCTTCTGAAGGAAAGAAAATATATAAATATGTGAATGAACAATGCAATTGTCAAGAAGCGCCCTGTCACTTCTGTCCGTCATGAGGAATCATTTGTATTGCTTTTAAACAGATGGCGCTGCTTTTTCGGTCGAATTAGCTGTTAAAAAAAACATTATTTTATCTGTCTCAGATTAAAACACCTATCACTGGTACCTACATATAAATAAACACGCGCGTATTCGAATGCAGTTTTGTGTCGAAATTTCAAAACTAACTAAACTTACTAGTGTAATTACATCACGCCGTTTTCTCGCAAGGATAGGCAAAGAAAGAAAGAAGAAGAAAACGCCACACCAATATCTCCTCGCACGTACTTGAATTTAAGCATGTTTAGTATTAACAGGATGTTTTTTTTATTATTTTTACATTTGACCCGATTTTTTGTCCGTTATATCCGAAATTTGTTGAATAAAAATCCGTTATATCGAAGTTTTACTGTACTTATAGCAGTGGGTTGTGCCTGCAAAATATTTCAATCGAAGCTTCTTTTTTACGAAATATTTTTCAAGTCAAAAATCACGGCCGTCCACTGCAGCCGGTTGATTGATATGCTCTCACACCCAATATCCGGAAACTGGAACATTACCTTCCGGAATTCTTACTGAAAAAAAAACATCCCATCGAAAAAAACTCTGCCTAGTTTAATATTAATGAAAGTATAATCGTGTTTCTTGAAAGGAAAGATTTTCCTTTTTTTTACTTTTTAACGTTTTGGACCTTTCACTTTCCAGACGATCATTTTGAGGGGCGAAAGTGCAAATTAAACGACGTGTTTACATCGGATTTGCGGTATTTTTTACAAGGGGGAGCCAAGGGAAGATAATTTGGGGTAACTTTTCCCGCCTCACATTGTGCCTCGGCAATATTACAGTGTTACAATATTACCCTTACACTAACTAGATCACCGAGCCGCGCTTTACTTGCAAATAAGTTTGGCGAATTCCAAAATATAATAATATCTACACTCTTGGATTTACTTGAAACAGTATTTAAAAATGATTTTTTTTTAAAAACAGACGTTTTAACTCGAGAAAATTATTTCATTCATTGATTCGGCAGTTTGTGGTAAAATCTATCTATTTTTAATTAATGACATACGGTGTTTGAAAATGATGCGGAATGCATCGAAACACGTGTCACAGTAGATGTAAGTATGAATAAGTATGATGTAAGAATAAAAAGTGATATTTACTAAGTAAAACATTCATTCAAAATCGAGAAAATTACATGAGAATCATGTAATTTTTTATTTTTTTTTTATATTTAAAGCATTAACTTTGTGGGTAGCCATTTTTACAAAATGTTAGTTATTTTCGTGTATACAGTGTATAAGTGGTTAATTAACATTACATTTTTACTTTTATATTTTTTTTACAAAAATGTTAGTAATATTAGTATATAACTAACATTTTTGTAAAAAAAATAAGATTTTTATCTACCGGTTTCGAGACGTACCCATCTTTTCGTCAGGACAATCACTACGATAGCATGCAAGCAATACTAACGTCACTACCATAGCACTATTTGCAAACTTATAACTACATAAAATGTTGATCAAATGCGATTTTGGTCGACCCAAGGACCAACATGCACTACGGATTGCAGAAAAAACTAAGGGCCAATTTACATTACATTACATTTTTTGATAATCTTTGAGTGTGTCCAAATTATTGTTCAGAAATATGGGTTTGACAACAGGAGTGCCCTCTCTTCATCGTTCAACGTCCCAAGGACACAACTCTAAAATTTAGACTTGGCTTCACATACGGTGTTTGAAAATGATGCGGAATGCATCAAAACACGTGTCACAATAGGTTTTTAGAAATAGTGGTAAATACTAAGTATTTGAACGTACTCAAAATGTTGTCTCATAGAATTAATAATAAAAAATTGACAAAATAAATGTATCGATTACAACATTTTTTTTCGGATTATAACTTTGGAGCTAAAAACGTTTTTTGGTTGTATTCTTTCGCCAATTTTTCATTCATGATGCGGAATGCATTGAACATGTGTCGCAATAGGTTTTAAAAAAATAGTGGTATACACTAAGTATTTTAACGTAGGTACTCAAAATGTTGTCTCATATAATTAATAATAATTAAGAAATGTCAAAATAAATGTAGGTATAACCTTTTTTCGAATTATAACATTGTAGCTAAAAATCTTTTTTGGGTATATTTCTTTCGACAATTTTTCATTTTAATCGTCAATATTCTCTATTTACAAGTCCTTTGCGACGCCTCGGAGATCGGTTCGATTTCCGGATACATTTCGGCGACAAAATCGCGGAGAAAAATTTCTCAGCCGAGTGACAAGCGGCCGAAAGTGTAAGAAAGAATCTCGGGCCCCCTGCCCATCCCGCCCGATATGCCCATTCACCGTGTCGCGCGGCATAGAAACCCGAGAAAGATTAATTTAACACTCGACCTGTCCCATTCTTGGGCCTCGCGCCGCCGACAAATCCAGCGCCGCTCCACGTTTGTACATAATTAATCACTTAATCCGCGGACGGGTGGCGAAAAAAAAGCAATTAAAGATTCCATTGTCGTCATAGTCGGTCGAAAAGGGTGGGCAGAACTTCTTCCTCACCTCCCCTCCCCTCAGACTCTCGGTTAATTTATCAAATCTCCTCTTGTTCCTTGCAGACTTAGGGATGTTATAATTATTTTGTAATAATCTACCCCCCTCTCCAGATAGCCCCCCCCCCCTGCTTCTTCCGCATTGTTCTTACATCATCCAGACTCGTAATTTCCCTTTTTTTCATCCATTCAACTTCCTCGCCGAGAAAAATTAATATAAACAACTTCGATTTAAAATTTTGCCACTTCATCAAATTAATGTTTTATTGCGGTTCAAAAATTTGCGAGTCAAACAAAATAGATAATAAAATAATATAAGCATTGAAGTAATAATGAGATACAGTGCCCTCTGCACCATTGGGTTTGGACGAGAACATACCGAACTGATCGCTGTATCTTTAATAGAATAGCATCTCCAGTGAAATATTATAAATACATTTTTAAAATTTGCCACTTTATCAAATTAATGTTTTATTGCGGTTCAAAAATTTGCGAATCAAACAAAATAGCTATTGAAATAATATGAACACTGAAGTAATAATCGACACAGTGCCCTATGCACCATTGGGGGTGGACGAGAAGACACTGAAGTGATCACTATATCTTTAATAGAATAGCATCTCCAGTGATATCTGATAAATACAAAAAATATGATACATATCTGATAAAAACAAATACAAAAAATAAAATATGAATAAAACAACTAAATTGCTTTATCCACTTTAATAATATTTTATTTGACCATCATGTAGCAGAGTTGTGATGCAGAAACGATGAAATCCAAAAATAATAAAATAAAAGTTGAAAATACGTTTAAGATTTTTATTTATTCTTATATAAAATGCAGTTCCATCGAGAACATTTAGTAAAAAACTTTAAAAAATGTCGTTTAACATTTAAAATTACATAAAACCAGTTGATTATATCAATCTATGCATATTGATAAATCAAACTCTACGTATTAAAAAAAGTTGTATAAATTCAGTCAGAAATAGGCGAGTCTCGCTAAAGGACACTTCTTGCGTAGAAATTTAAATGAACTTTTGTATAATATAATAAGTTCGCTCCGTGAATGCTCATTTGAAAAGTCGAGAATGCCACTGCGAAGTTTACTCCTAATCGCATCACAGAAGACCGAACTCAAATTATGTTTGGACATATTTAGGCAAATGAGGTGACGTCATGGCGTGCCATCATTGCCGGCAGAAATGTCAATGCGTAGCTTTCCGCCGTCGAATTTAAAATGTAGATTTTTCTTTGAGAATTCTATAAAAGCGCGGGGCCATCGAAACATCCCCTGAATATTATTTTCCCAGTGATTTTTACAGACCATAAAGAAACATAAAGGTAGATGATTTACTGAAAATTTTCGTCTTATTACACATCTATAGGTTTTTTAAATTTCAAAATGCATTATTAAATAATTTTTTAAATTAAATCTTTCAGAATTGTTATGTGTGGTATTTCCGAAAAACGAAGAAATATTCTGTATTTAATTATATTTCACTATAAAGTTATATTCCTGGAATGTTTTTTTTTATCTCACATTTTAATATCTCAACGTAGATGAAGAAGAATACGGAGATCTGGATATTTGCAAGGCTTTTGATCTTCATAGACTGGTTAAGTGGTCACTTTACATACCGCTCACTCCTTTCAAGAACGTCATAAATCAAAAATCGTCAATTTTCACTTGTGCATGTTTTCGGGATGCCCAGAAAATGTGCTTTATCCCAGCAAAAGAGGCATAATTTAAACTTAATATTTACCCGCTACAGGGCAGAAAGTGTTGTTTTTGCATTTTGAAGAAAAGGTATTGTTTGATTATTTTTTTTAAATAAAATAGTTATTTTTCTAATGGAGAAAAAATCTTCAGGTTCAACCTAAAAAGATCTGTTGCACAGTAAAAAGTTTAATAAGTGGCTTGATATTTATTTTTAATAAATTGTATTATATTTATTAACTTTAAAAACGTTCTCCTGAAAAATCAACTTTTTTGATTTATGACGTTCTTGAAAGGAGTGAGCGATACGTGCAACATTCACCATTCTACCCATGATTGAAAACAACACTACTAAGTTTTGGAACTCCTACATATGGTATATCCTAAGTGGAGAAAACTCAAGCACTTAAAGGAGAGAAGTACGAGCTATTGTACCTAATCATAAAAGGCAAAATAGAGGGTGTGAGCAGAAGACTGATCTCCTGGCTCCGGAATATACGAGATTGGACGGGGATCAGGACCGTCGAGTCGCTACTTAAAACTGCCCAAGACAAGGACAATTACTCTCGAGTGATAGTCGACGTCAGGACCTGACATGATACGTACAGAAAAGAAGACGAGTTGACCCAGATTTGTGAACAAGTATTTGGACATACTCAAAACGTAGTGTTATTGTTGTCCAACAATAAGTACTGAAGATAATAACGTTTTGAGACGGACTCCCACAGAGGAAATACAAATTACAACTAATGACAGTCAAAAAATTATGAAATGAAACACTAATTCCGATAGCGAAGCCAGAATTAACACTTAATAGGGTTCTTATGTGCGTCTGGCTGCAAGCAGCAACCGGCCAAAAAAATGGAAAACAACGGAAGAGGCCTATAACCAGCAGTGAAGAATAATAATGGTATTAATAATAATAATAATAAAACCCTAATCCGCACCCCAATGGTGCATAGGGCACTGCATCATATAAACGCAGTGTTATCTTGATCGTTTACACATGAAGGAAGGGTGATCAGCCCTCCGCTTCTGGTACCAGTCCAGGGTAATATTGAATAAATATTACAGTGAAAAAATCACTAAGATTTATTTTACCCCCCTTGGGAATCGAACCCGGGACCTCCAGAACGGTAGCCGAGCGTGCTGACCATTACACTACGGAGGCGGAATAATGGTATTAGCAACAAAATAATAATTTCTAATGCGACACCATAAAGAATGGTTTGAGACCTGATCCTCCTAATATAATATTGATATGATCAGCATTTTTACTTCCTCTGTAATCCTCTCGAATTAAGTTCGGTGTGGTTTATTAGATTACTGCGCTATTCTATTAAGGGCGAGTGTCTAGAACCAAATCATGTTCGGGATTTCTTTATTCCTACGGGTAATATATTCCGAGCAATTCTTCCTCTCTCCGCTCTGGAGATATCTGTCTCCGAGCACTTTCCCGCCTGAGAGTTATTCACTGCCTACCCTCTCGGGCCCGCAGTTCCACCTACAATCACCGCAAACTTCAACTTTAGCAATTCAGCTAACGAAGTCGATGTCCAACTTTTCTCTCAGCCTTTTATATTCCTTCCCCCCCTTTGTCTAGATTTATTAGATCTCTTATTTTAATTTTTCCACAACATCACGGCCCGCATTATGGTAAAATAAGATCCGGGAAATATTTAATAGTCTACACGTCGTTAAGTTGTTCAAAGTTTAATACGACTTTCCAACATTCTGGAGAATGAATGTTGGATAATAGGTTCATCTCTCCTATATAATTCTACTTTACATTTTATTTTAATAAAGTAGTACTGTACTGTACATGGGACTCAAACGAGAATATTTTTACTCTACATATATTATAAATTCAGTTTTTTTTTAATGAAACTTAAAAACACCTTTATTTTATTTCAATTGTGCTATTTTTGTGAAATTATTATATATATATATATATATATATATATATATATATATATATATATATATATATATATATATATATATATATATATATATATATATATATACATATACATATATATATATATATATATATATATATATATATATATATATTTATATATATATATATATATATATATATATATATATATATATATATATATATATATATATATATATATATATATATATATATATATATATATATATATATATATATATATATATATATATATATATATATATATATATATATATATATATATATATATATATATATATATATATATATATTTATATATATGTGTGTATGTATAAGTACGTGATACATATAAAATGTTGTAGGATCATTTTTTCTTCTTCTTCTTATGCTCATCCACATCCATTGGTGTATAGGTCACTGCATCAAGTCGAAAAAAGATTAAAAAGTTAATAAAGTATACAGTACCGAAGTGGTACTCAAGTACTGAAACGCTAGATTGAAATGTAAAAGGCGCGTACAAAGAACTACTGTAGTGGAAAGTGCTATGTACTCGTATGTACTGTATTACAAATTTCTCGGCTAATCCGAAATTTTCCGAATCCGAACAGGCCACAACAACCCCACATAATTAAGTATCAGCTGTTTTTCTTTGACCCCACAGGCACCTATGTGGTGCATAGGGCACTGCATTAAATGCTCGCATTGCTTACTTGATCATTAATTTCACGAATGCTAGGTTATTAGTCCTGCGCTCCAAATTCTTGGATCTCAAGAAGGATTGTTATGAAAATCGATGTGACGTAAGTGAAAATATCATATTATTTTTTGACATCTCATCAGAGGTGAAGAAGAATATGGAAGTCTGGGCATTTACGGGGCTACCATCATAAGTTGGTTTTAATGATCACTTTACACGCGTGTAACATTCACCAATTCTACCCATTATTGACCACCACACTACTCAAATTCTTGGATGTTCTTTATATATATGAACCAATTTTTGAAACATTATTCTCGATTCAGTAGAACTTCACTAGAGAATCTATTGGTGAGATGAAAAGAAATTTGAGTAGTGTGATTGTCAATAATGGGTAGAATTGGTGAATGTTACAGTATGTAAAGTGATCACTTAAACCAGCCTATGACGGTCGTCAGCCCCGTAAAAACGCCCAGACTTCCATATTCTTTTTCATCTTTGATGAGATGTCAAAAAATAATATGAATATAACTCCTGTAATTGGAGATAATCCAGATTTTGTGAACAAGTATTTGGACACACTCAAAATGTTGTATGATAAATCTCAATAGATTAACCAAATACGAGCATCTCGAGCGTAACCCATGCTGTCGTGTTGTTTGTCAACAATGTATTCCGTCATACCGCTACAGCCCGCGTAAGCCAGCAACAGGTTGTCGTATTTTGGTTGTTTACTGTTCATGTACTGCAGTATCAACAGCTTGGTATTGCTTTGAAAGTAAACATGAAAGGCTTTGCAACGTGCTTAAAGTTTTCCGAACATTACAGCCGTGCGAATTATTCGTCATTCGAATCTCATTAAGGCTTAATATACGATAAATCGAAACTTAATTTTATTTGATCCCAGGTGACATTTGACGTGATTGAATTTGTTTCTCAAAACATCTTTTTTGTTTTAAAAAATCTTCGAAATAAATGTATGGTTTTTGAAAGAAAATTGAAAGGTTGGGAGTTAAAAATGTTCTTTAAAAAATGTCCGCCTCCGTAGTGTAATGGTCAGCACGCTCGGCTACCGTTCAGAAAGTCCTGGGTTTGATTCCCAGGGGGGGTTAAATAAATATAATTGATTTTTTCGCTGTAATATTTATTCAATATTACCCTGGACTGGTACCTGAAGCGGAGGGCTGATCACCTTTCCTTCATGTGTAAACCCTTTTCCACACCATTGGGGTGCGGAAAAGGGTTTTATTATTAATATGTTTTAAAAAATGAGCCCGAAGAGACGTCTAGCCGCTAGCGCGCTCAAAAGCCTTTTAATTTGAACGTTCGAAATCTCAGCCTTAAGTATTTTTTAAAAGTAAATCTTTATAGTCGACGATTCGATAATCATCGATAATTGGACGGGAATTGAGAGTGGAATTTCAAGGACGCATCACGCTTATGAGGCACATTTCGTTACATGAGAGACAAGAAAAATTTAACTTAGAGCGAAGTAGAAAGAGAGCTATACATTCAGACACCACGGGCGTTGTGCAAAAGAGAATGATACAACGATACAAAGCTATAAAATGAGATACTGTCGCGCATATATGAACAGTGTGGTACTACTTGTGTAAGTAATATTTATCATTGTGTTTATCATACCGGCAGGAACTATAATTGATGCAATTTGTTCATTTTTCTCAAAAATATCGAACAAACATTGTGTTGTTCCCCTTTTACATAACTTAATTTAACTGTTGCTGTGACTGGTAAAGGAAAAAATAAAAATCCCACACATTTATAATTTTTCATATCATGTCAAAAATTTCACTTCAGTGATTTCACCATATGTCGAATTTATAATCTATAGAATTTTATTTATGAACGCGTCATAATTTACAAGTTTATAACTGCAAAGGATATCCCGGTTTATCATAAATGGTTTTTAGCGATGAATTTTCGAGTAATGGGAAGCCGTGAAATTGTGCGTGTGAATGAAATATTATTTCTTGCAACTACTTGCAAAGTTGGCATGACAACACTTCCTCCCTTCTCCATACAATGCCCATCATTTCTTACTATTTCCGCTATGACTTATTTCATCAAAGAACCCAATAAAAATATGTTTCAATTATCATTTTTTGTAAAGAAATTTGCTCGAATTTTTTTTATGTAATATAAAAAATATACGTATAGTATTTATTACAATAAAAAATATTTATGAAAAACATGGAGATCCTCACAAAAAGTTTAATTTACAATATTGCACAAAAAAATCCTTTGAATGCAAATCTGTTCTGGATACTGTATTCTATCGAAATCTTAATTATAGTTGCGACAAAACGTGATCAATCCTGTGTTAAACGAATATGAAATCATTAAATCGCACCAAAACGTAACAAGTTTACAAGCTAGAATACCTGATCACTTAAAATCATTTATAATGGAAATTTAACGTTTTGGTGAGGACTTCCACTAACAAACTCCCCATTTACACGGTAGATGCGTTACCGTATAAAGTATACCACACTTAAATAAATTAATTTATGTTTTGTACTGACATTTCTTGGTGGAATGGCTTTTTATATAATAAAATAACAATTATACATCATCATTTCATCGTTTACATGTGTGTTTGTACGATCTATATTTCATAGTTATATTTAAGGTAACTATAATTTTTACTCATCACATTTCAATATTATATAAATACTGTAAATGTAGAAGATCGAAAAAAATATGTTATGTTTTTCTTAATTTCAGTTAATTTTTTTTTCTTTGTCTATATCCTTTTTATTGAAATGAAATATTTTTTTTGTAATAGCTCAAATCACTTACCGACATCATCAGACTGGTCCGATTGGTGTGGCGTTCTATTTTCTCTACCTAACGTGATGGTAAGGTTAAGTTAGGTTAGCTAGAATTTTTAAATGGTTTTTTTCTCTCTTTTGCACCGTTTTATTTCGAAATCGTATAAAAAAGAGAGTTCAGTGTAAACTATTTCAATTTTCACGACATATCGACGCTTTTGGCCATACTAAATCGTATCGCGTGAATGACGTGATTTTTTAAAATTATTTATTTTTGTATACTTACAACTCGTACCACGTGTGCATAAAAACGCAAAAACTTCATTAAACGTTCGTGTCTCCCGCCAATACATGATTGTAAATTGCAAGTTCGCGCCGATACCCATCTGACAACGTTTGTGAACATCGTTTAAAAATGGCTACCTGTGTCGTGATTGCGTGTGATAATGCTTGCATCGATTCGGTGCGACTTGACAGAGCGCCATCATAAATCGACACGTGCGGGAAAAACAATCGTAAGTCCAAAACGTGAAATCTTCGGGAGAAACAAATAATAATACATTTTTCAGGATATTCTCTGCAATCTGAGATAGTTTGCATAAAATTATTGAAGTTAATATTGTGTTTACTATAACCGGTAGCAAAAATAAAATAAAAAACATTTTATAAAATGCATAATTTGTCTTTTGTCATAACTTTTGAAGTTTTGGATTAACGATCGTTTACCTCATACCTGCCAATATTATAAACCCATATTTCTACAATATTCACTTATAAGTACAATACATGAAAGAAAAATATATAATTATGTACGTATAGTATCTACGTATGCATAATACACGAATAATAATTTAACAAAACACACATACATTTATATATATATATATATATATATATATATATATATATATATATATGTATATATATATATATATATATATATATATATATATATATATATATATATATATATATATATATATATACATGTATATATACATATAGTTCTTACGATGCGTGTCAATTTTTTTATATTGTATTCACTTTCCAATTCAGGAGCTTTAAAGACATACTACGACGACTTTTTAATGATTCGTTAACTAAAATTTGGTCT
This sequence comes from Brachycentrus maculatus, assembly GCF_059751285.1. NCBI lineage: Eukaryota > Metazoa > Arthropoda > Insecta > Trichoptera > Brachycentridae > Brachycentrus > Brachycentrus maculatus. Next base: position 284,186 of record NW_028281350.1, read on the forward strand.
TTGTGACTTGAAGTGATCCTTTTTCTGAGAGTTTTGGGCAGTTTTTATAAGAACCAGATTCAAAAAAGATTTTAATAATTATTTGGACCGCTCACTTCGGTTGAATTTTTTAGCTATTTTTAACTGGGTCAACCTTCTGAATTCGTTAAAATTATTTGAGACCGCTCAGTTTTACTAAAATCACGTTTTTTTGCCATTTCAATATAAAATAATGAAGGTTTAAATAATATGTAAATACATATGTCGACATATATATCGCTCTCTCCTTTCAAGAACGTCATAAATCAAAAATCGTCAATTTTCAGTTGTGCATGTTTTCGGAATGCCCAGAAAATGTACTATATCCCAGCGAAAGCAGCATATTTTTAACTTAGTATTTACCCGCTACAGGGCAGAAAGTGTCGTTTTTGCATTTTGAAGAAAAGGTATTGTTGAATTGTTTTTTTAAAAATACTAAATATTTTTCAAATGGTGAAAAAACCTTCAAGTTTTGCCTAAAAGGATCTGTTGCACAGTAAAAAGTTTAATAAGTGGCTTGATATTTATTTTTAATACAATGTTTTATATTTTTAAACCTTAAAAACGTTCTCCTGAAAAATCAGGTTTTTTGATTTATGGCGTTCTTGAAAGGAGTGAGCGATACGTCGTAGTTTGTACTATATCTGTAAATCAGTGGTAAAATATGTGATATGTAGTAGCTGTATTCGTGCAACGTATTTCCTCTGAAGATTGGACGTAAACCCTTATTGTATTGGCTAATGGGGAAATTACACTTTCATCTGGGAGAAAAAACTTGGCAAGCTAACCGAAAGCTTTTGCGGTCAACGACTATACCCGGTGATAAAGTACGCAGTTTTATTCTCCTCCCGAGAATAGGGATCTGTGCACGCTACACGCTCTCCGCGCGACGCTTTTAGATTCTTTAAATATGAAACTTTGCCGAATCACTTACTATCGGGGGTGATTAGCGCTCATGATGTGGCTGAGAGAATAATTAAGTCGCGCTGCTCGCAAAATACTCGCAAAATAATAATTCATAATATTTAAGTACTCATTATAATCACATAAAGATATGTACAGAGAACGTATATAAATATAAAATTAAATTTTCGTTTGTTCAAAATCTTCAATATCCTAATGTAATTCACAGATTGCTTTGAAATTGTTGACGCAGCGTTGAATTTATAGTAAATACGGACGTGATTTATCTATCTGTATAAGTTATAATGTAACAGATGACAAGTTAAATATATTTTTTTACTGTTCTATACCGCAATGGCAGCGCCATCTGTTGAACTTAATAGCAACACAAGCTCTACTAAACGTTGCTCATGGCAAATGGGGTGCTTCTTGATAGCTGCTGTTACTTAACACTTTTTATATGTTTATTGTGTTTACATATTTTAAATATGTTCTTGTGAAATTAATCATTAGAAATGCGTGCTTTCTATTTTCTTTCTTTTCCATTTAATCGGAATGAGCCACAGCAATGCGTGGTACAGCTAGTTAATCAATAAATGAATAATTCTCACTCGAGGTTTCTTACCAGTACTTGTACTATACAAGCCTTGAAAAGCAAAGCCCCACAAATCTCTCGAGTAGTTATTTTAGATATAAAAAAAAACAATAAATTGTTTTATTTTAATTAAACTTACGCGCTCTTTAATTTTCATGATTCAATAGTTTTATTAGATTTAAAAAATATGTGTAAAAATTATAAATTATAAAAAAAACGCATCTTTAATTTACACGATTTGCGTTAGTTATTTTAGATATTTGAAAAATGTTTAAATAGTAAAAATAAATTACTTTGATTGATGAGACAGCCACTGTGTGGTAAAATCTATTCATTTTTAATTAACGTTTTACTTGGTAAATACCACTATTTATTCAAATCTTTTGTGACACGTGTTTCGATGCATTCCGCATCATACGGTGTTTGAAAATGGTTACAATAGATTTTAAGAAATAGTGGAATCAACAAAGTAGAACTTAAAGTACCGTAGAACGGGGCTACTTGAACTTTGATGTGCTACTTGAGCCCAGTACAAAAAAAATCTGTATTTTGTCTACAATAATGAACGTATCGACATGATTTATCGTTTCCCTGACAGGTGACACTTATTATCACGATACTTCGATCGATACCACGATCTAAATATTTTTTTGTACTGGGCTCAAGTAACACATCAAGGTTCTAGTAGCCCCGGTCTACGGTAAATAAATTAAAAATAAACTGAACTCTTTAATTTTCATGATTTACTTTATTCATGAAAATATTTCAGCATCTGAAATATTTAACAAATTAAAGACCGCGTGAAGCGTCGAAGTATAATAAAAGAAAGTTTATTTTATCCGCGCGATTGTGTGACGTCACGGGACAAGAGCGGAGGAATAGTATCTATTCAATTTTACAATTGGAATTTCCCGCTTCCTGGTGCCCTCCCCTCCGGGAACCACGTGGCGGCGCACCAACACTACCCCGGCCGAGCGCTGCCTCCCGAGATAGATGGCCCACTGGCTGACCGACGTGGCGCCATGCCACCCCCACCCCTACACACGAAAACCCGCGAAATTTTCAACCGCGCCGGGGTGGTTCAACCCATACCTATTTTTTAGAGTTAAATACAATATTTTTTTTACTTTTTCTTATTCGCCCAACGTCTTTATGTCACCGTTTTTAACAGCAGTGTCCTGATGTCCCGACGACCTAGAGCATGTCCCGATGGAAGATTTTACTATTTTTCTGTATTTCAGAAGCATTATTAACTTCGTGGTATAGTAATATAACATTATCCTTATCATTAACCGTTCACATTGTGTAATACCACTTAAAAACTCGATTTTGCGACTACCGGTTTCTAAATAACCATTTCCTTATATTATATTAGGTCAACTATAATATATAGTTTACCACAAAGTGATTGCCGATTCAATTAATGACACCATTCATTAATTAGTTTAACATAACTTTGTGAAATATCGTAATGTTTCAATTATTTTTAAAAAGTTGAAAACTTCTATGATTTAATATGTTGAAACTACTTATTTCGAGAAGATCTGTCATTCTCGAAACTTGTAATGTCTTATAAAGATAAGTATTTTTATTTTATACGAATACTCGTATACGAACACTTAAAGTAAAAAATTGTCTCAAAATTTAAAAAAATATAGAAACCTCATTCATTTGCATATACAAATACGTAATTACTTATTATCGTATAAATTTCTAATCAGCTTAGGTATATAGTTAATAAACAATTTGTTATTGTGCAACTTTTTAAAATGCGTTAAATTTATTTATCCGAAATAGTAATAGGAAATGCTGTTCGTTGCGTTTGATCCACCCTACAGTCGCACCTCCCTGTTACACGAGGGGTTGGTTGTGTGTAACTATGGCAGTGTAAGTAGGTAATATAAAGAAGAGGGGGGATAGACTTCGGCGCCGCTGAAGGCTTGTCGACTGAAATCTCCCATTGAAATGTACCCCGCCGCTACTCATTTACGCTACTCTTCAATCTTCAGGGTGTACTCATTTTACTGAAAAAGTTTAAAAACTGTTTTTACTATAAAGTGCACTTTTTAAGTTTAAGATCTGCACATAAGTGCAGTTCTTAAAAACTAATCCTCGTAACATGATTGCTTAATTTGGTAAATTTAACGAATAATTATTTTTAAATTCCTGTGCGCTTTTGGTAATTTTGCATTCCAATTCTGAAGCGCTTTATGAAGACGACAACGGATTTCTTCTATGAAGACGTATAAAGACGTTGCAATAAAAAAATAACCTTCTTTTTTTTTTAAATGTTAATATTAACGGTTGTATCTTTTATGATTAAAATAAAATAAATAATTACACAGATTGGTATCATTTTTGGATTTATCGTGTTTTTTACACGTTTCGAATTCTATATGATTTATTCTTACTAATATTGTGTAATTGTCCAGGACAGTGAAAACAGAAAAAAATAAGTATATATTTTGTATGATGTTTGCATTATTATTTTTTAACTACTGATAATAATTTTAATATGTGATGTTTAAAAAATAACATTGTTGCATACTCGTATAATCAACACTTATTCAAAAGTATTGACTGAAAAAATCAAAACATTTTTACGATATAAAACAATTCGGTTGAAACATAATTTTATTTCTTAGGATACGAAATAATAAGACAAAATTATGGCATATTTTACGGCTTACATTTTGTGATTGAACGTTTTTTTAACATCATGACTTTTTTTATTAATTATAAAACATGATGTATATAAGGAAAGAACCATTTGGTATCTTCCGACCCCCGCTACCTCGAGCAGAACTTCCTCGGAGGTGATTCTTGCTTATTCGGGTCATATGGCCCTAAATTATACTCGGAATACACGTATACTACCTACTTTATCTTGATATATTGTTATCTATATAACAAGCAGATATCTACTACGCCCTGGAATATATCTCACTCGATTTGTGTCACCTCGGGTATCGCCGAAATACTACTCGCGAGAAACTATCCCGAGGTATCCGATTTCGCGGAGGACGGTTTCTTATAGACTCCGTTTAATTTTTTCCTTCCTAGTATTTTCAAACAATTTATCAACCCCCGCCACAATTTTTCGGCGTCCTAACTTTAGAGAAATTTCCATCTTTCACCGTTAGTCTATCCTTGAGTGGGTTAAAATGGCGGTTCAAACTGTCTCGACCGCGAATATCTGCGTAATTTAAAATTGCGCTCTTAGAAATTAAATTAAATGGGGATTTATATGCCGAAAGAGGTTTTAAAAATGGGTTATTTTACCCGCTTGCAGATTTTTATCCAGTCTAATTGTTTTCTTGCGGGCAAAATTTACCGCGCCAATGATCGCCATTTTAGGGGAGTAATTATTTAAATGCTATCCCGTCAACCCTGTAATGAAAAAATTTCCTCTTGGGAAATGTCAACTAATTCTTGCGACTATATTTGTGCTTATGAAGATTATTTTATTCGTTAAATACCTCAACTTCTACTAATCCTCAATTATAACTAATACCCACAAACCCATCGCACATACAAAATGTTATAATTTTTTTTTCTCTTTGTTACAGATGACGGAACAGGAAGATACCCCGTTTTCAGTTATAGCGGTTAATCTGTCAATATGTGACGTAATGTTTGTTTATAATTATTTTTATTTATTTGACAAATTTCTACAAAAAAAACCTTGTAATTCAAAGGGTAAAAATATGTTTTAATTGTCCTTTATAAGAGGAACATTGGGATAAAATGTCGAAGAATGCTTTATCTAACGTCTATACGTAGAGTTATACATAGAAAAGTTGCTTAGTAATTGATGTTCATATTTATACCTAGTACATGTAAAACTTACATAGGACACCTCAATATGCTAAGATAAACTTTAAGGTGTTGTGTAGATAAACGAAGCATAGTCAATTATTTTTACTGAAACATTCAAATAAAATCATGAAATATTTTTTACAACATTATTTTCAAACATGTTTTTAAAATTGATTAATGTACACGATAGTTAAAAAAATAATCTTTTTTCTATTTTTATATTGTAAATATTTTACGCCATAAATATTTATGAACTTTTTATGGTGTTTATAGATACATACGTCAAACATACCTCATTTTTTTATATGTTTAGTTACTGTTTACTTACCTGTATCCATTGACTGAATTATAACCGCAATTTCAATACATCGTGTCATTTTTACATTGTTATTTTTGTCGCATATATATAAATTACAATTATGAAGATATAGTTTTTTTTAACAAAACACGGGTATTTTTTTAAGATATAACCGAAATGATGAAAAACATTTGTGGTTTTGTAATTAATATTTACCATTCGTTCAACCCATATTATTTAGATTTGAATTAAACATACTCGTTGGCATTGATTGCGGTTTGACCGTGGTGCTTCATGCACCTCCCCAGTCTTGCATACACAAGTAAGTGTGCTTTTTGACACAGTTCAAAGTATCGTTAATTAAATGCATCTTGAGATTACCTCTTCGTTAAATAGTTCTACCTTCGTGTGACGCGTGACCGGGTCGATACCGACCGCAAGACGGTCAGTCTCGGTTGGGTCACAACCCGGTATCATTTCCACGGCATGCGACCAAATGAAGGTTAACTCACCACACCATATACAAGTGCCATAGATTATTATAATATTATAGCTCATTAAGTTTAACATACGTCAATTCGAAAAAAGTAATGTTTATATATTTAACTTTATTAAAGATCGGGTTTTTTAAAGGTCATCGCAACGTAGCATTTTCATAAATATTATGTTACTATAAACTCCTAACTTACGAATGATATTTAGATTCTTTTTGATTTATTCAATACTATTCTTCAAATATACATAACAATAAAATACCACGAATCAATTACACTAACGCACCACTATTGAGAACTCGCCATTTTCTTTTTCGTTGTTTTTGATATTTACACCATGAATGATAAAATATTACATTTTAATAGTAGTATGTATGTACGTAATGAAATTTGACAGTTACCAATTTTTTAAATATATTTTTTAAATATATCGTTCGTAAGTAAAAAGTTTAATTAAAATCAATATCCATAAAAATACCACGCTTCGATCCACTTAAATCACAATTTTGTACTCTTTTGAAAACATTTTTTGTTGTTGTAGAAAACTATTTTTTTTTGTATTGAACCCTTCTTTTGTAAGAACGTTTGACAGGTTTTTAATATTTTTTTTTGGGTTTCAGAAAAATTACTTTTTTTAATATTTATCTTTTAATTATTCGAATTACTCAATTAGTTAATTTAGTTTGGACTCGAATCGATTCTTGCTGAATACACGGGTGCTCTGCCAATTAATATTTTTA
>NW_028281351.1:297500-330815 GCF_059751285.1 Brachycentrus maculatus
TTAGTTGTAATTTCGATAGATGTGGAATTTCCGCTCGCGATGCTACCATTAATGAGAATTTATGAAATATATAGCTTCCTTTAATTGGACATAGGTCAGATTCATAAAATAACTCCAGCAATAGTGCATGTATACACAATTGAATAATTAATACAACATGGATTTTTCAATAATGGTCAGAATGGTGAATGTTACATTAATATCATAGTGATCACTTAAGCCAGCCGAATGCTAGGTCGTAAGCCCAATAATGTTCAAACTTACATCTTGAAAATATCACCTTTCGTGTAAAAACCATAGATGCTTCTTCTCGGTCGATACACCCCTTTGTACAATTTATAACATCCGTTGGGTGAATTATCTAGTATCTGAAAAAAATATTACTTTATTTAAAAATTAAAAGTATGAAATGGAAAATCACAAGTCATATATATAATTATTGAAAAACATTTTTTTCATTTTATTGTTTAAATAATAACAATTTAAACATCAAATCATAAAAAATAACGCATTAAATTACATCTCACCAATAGATGTCTCTAGTGAAGTTCTAGTGATTCAAGAACAAGGTTTCTAAATTGGTTCATATATTGAACATCCGAGAATTTGAGTAGTGTGGTTATCAACAATGGGTAGAATTGGTGAATGTTACATGTGTGTAAAGTGATCACTTAAACCAGCTTATGACGGTCGTCAGCCCCGTAAATGCCCAGACTTCCATATTCTTCTTCATCTTTGATGAGATGTCAAAAAATAATATGAAAATAACTCCTGAAATTGGAGATAATCCAGATTAACAAGTATTTGGACACACTCAAAATGTTGCATTAAATAACACTAATTGTAAACATTACCAGTCAATGCAATATGTGTTGGCTTTTAATCAAATAATATGGTTCGTTAAAACAATTAATCAAATTTGATTTAGTAATATACGTCAACAAAAAATGCTTTTATCAGATCAGTGTGATTGATGGTCACAATGTAAATTATGGCGTATTGTTTCATCTATTTTAATAGCTGAATACCGCTAAGTGGACCAACCGAACACATTTGTGCTTTAAATTGCAAGGCGATTTTAATGCACTCGGCCGCATGTGTAAATACATTAATTTCAACATTATAAAATCATTATTTGTTTCATGGGAACTTTTGTAGACATAAAAATACTAATCAATTTATTATTTGTTAAAATAATGTAAATTTCACCTCAAAAAATTGCTTAATACAAAAAAAGGGTTGGACTTTTATCATTGAAATACAGGATGGTGCAAAATTAATCAGATTAAAAAATTCAAATGGCGTCGTACGTCAATCAAATTTGATATTAGTGAACTAGACAGCTGTTATGTACAAACAAATTTAGCGTTGTATAAAATTAATCATCCAATTTTTTTAAACTTTTTACTAAATAAAAAACCTAATTTGAGTGGTCAAAATCTTTATTTGGAGTTTTACACTTTTTTTTTAATAGAAAAGATGATGTCCGCCAAGTGACTGCCGCCAGTGTCGATATGCATTTGCGCCCATTTGATAATTTTTTTGTATTTTGCAGCTGTATAGTTTACAAGTATTAAGTATGATTGTGTTTGAACTCCATTTGAAAAAAAAATGCGCCACCCTGTAGTTTTAAATCACAAATGTTTTACATATAACATTTTAAAAAATGAACGAGACTCGTGAATGGTTAATTTGTTTTATTTTACAAAATATTTTTCTTGTCAAAATAAGCGCTTCAATATAATACACGCTGTTTTTAATTATCCCTTTTTACTAAATGCCATAGTAATTTGTTTGGGATAGCTAAAGAAACTCATTTTATTTTATTACATCCAAGCGGCTGAACGAATCTTCCTGAGAAGTAAGTAATCCTTTTTAATTTATTTAAAAAGGATTACTAAATATTAAAATCGCTATTTGGACCGGTCCGTAAAGATTTTTACTCAATTTGCGGCTTTTTCAGATTAGGTTGAATATTCGTTTCAAATACTTTATCTTCAAAAGGTAAATACTATTCTGACTATCAGCTATAGAAGCATCTTTTACATTTTAAACAGAATTTTCAGATTTAAATAAAATTCCATGTATTTAAGTATTCCGTTTCAAACGCCTTTATTCTATCATAAACATAAAATGTATTAATAATTATAACATAAATTAATACAAATAATATAATATAAAATATGTTACGGAGTAATGCACTAAAAATTTCGAATTAACATCGAAAAATTTCTCTATTTTTTTCAAAATTAATGTTCTTGTGCAATCCAGGTATCTTAAAAATATGTACTTATATATATATATATATATATATATATATATATATATACACATATATATTTATATATATATATATAAATATATATGTATATTTATATATATATATATATATATATATATATATATATATATATATATATATATATATATATATATATATATATATATATATATATATATATATATATATATATATGTAAATATATATATGTATATATATACATACCTATATATATACATATATATATATATATATATATATATTTATTATAATTGAAGGATATACTTTGTACAAAATCTGTTATAAATTTTATAACATTGAACAAAATATAGGTACTTTATTATAAATAAATATATTATAGGCACTAAATTATTTTTCAAAAAGTTTTTAGAGAACCATTAAATTTATTAAATACTTAAAATTATCTATTGAATGTTTTTATCGTACTTTGTAGCACCTTTAATAAATTAAAACCATGTTGTTTTAACCACTTTTTTTGTATATTTTCAACCGGCTTTGACAAGACCTTTGACAAGAGCCTTGATCCCTGAAGATTACAAGGTTCTTGTCGAACACGGTAGGAAGAAAGTACCAAATACAATAGTGGTAAAAAAAATATTATAGTTTTATTTTTTAAAGATTTCCATTGTCGTTCAATAATATGTAATAAATAAAAGAATTATTAGAAAAACTACTTTATTGTAATCACATACAAACTACGGTGATATTCTGAGTACTGTTTTTATTGTTCAATATTATATGATTAGTAGAAACAGTAGAAATTCCACACAAGAAGATGGCGGTCCGTGTTCGAGTTAGTAGTTCGTAGCGGAGCACTTAATGAGGAAGTGAAGTATAGACGGGATCTTAGAACAGGGAACAGGAGCGCAGAGAGAAGAGGTCCATATCTCAGGATTCATACTCCGCTGAGCAGCCAAAGTGGGACCAGGCGGTAATAATGAAGCCGTAATAACAGCCTCCGAGTGACTGTTGCCTGCTGAATGAGCAATTTAGATTACGGAACGAGAGCGCGAATGGAAATATTAATATTAATAAGTAATTCTGAAAATTAGATACAAAATTTGGAAAATGTACTCATTATTTTTTTAAATCATTATTTCGTATTTCAGTTTGACTGCTGTTTTTAAAGTAAAAAAAAATCTAATTGACCTGAATCAGACGAAAAAGTGAAACGCTGCCCCTTGTCCGAATTCAACCGGCAGTTGAAAGGAAAGAGTGGGAGAACCGTTTCTATGCACTCCGTCGCACATGTCACAGATATTCTACGGCATGTGCTGCGTGTACTGTGTTAATACGTAGAAAAGGAAACTAGCAATCGCTTTCATATTATACTATACATTAGATCAGAGTTCCCCAAACTTTTTTGTGTCGTAGACCCCTTGCCATGTTTTTCCGTGTTGGGTAGACCCCCTACTTACCTGATATTGATTTCCTGTCAATTTCTAACTATAGTGAAGTTTAGTGTTAAAAACTTTAATTAAAAACACATGTTAATTTATACATTTATTAATTGAATTTAAATTAAAACTACTCAAAATAAAAAAATTACTGACCACAAAGTGAATACCAACATCCTACATTTTTTTTCACAATTTTATAAACATATATAATAATTTTTTTACTTCATAGGTACTTTTATAAATAATGTATATGTCTTGATATTATAAGATAGTAGTATGTAAGTAAATATGTGTTTAGAACCACTATCGTGGACTCCCATTTTCATTTCATGGACCCCCGAATTTTTTTTCGCTGACGTAGACCCCTTGCAGGTTGTCATAGACCCCTAGGGGTCGATATAGACCACTTTGGGAATCACTGCATTAGATGAACACGTTTTAATATTTATAAGTAAACAATTAACACTGTTGAAGGTGCAGCATTGTTGCATAAAAACTGGACAAAATTTCATTGATATCATTAGTGGTGATTAAAATATCAACTTCAACGGAACATAACATTTGATAAGATTTTTAGGTGAAAAATTGTAATTAAAATTCAACACCGACAAAAGTCAGTCTATAACCAAATTAGGTACTACAATCGCTTCATAACAAATCGTTCTTATCTACAGCTTACAAAAAATCGAACCGGGTAAGGAATTTTTTTAAATATACTTGTGAGATTACTTTAATATATTCCTATCTTCAAGTTTTTCCCTACCATAGGTACACGTATATGGTAATTAGTGTTTTTACAATGTTCTAAATTCTTTCTTTAAACCCTTATCCGCACCCCAATGGTGCATAGGGCACTGCGTTATATAAACGCAGTGTTATCATGATCTTTTACACATGAAGGAAAGGTGATCAGCCCTCCGCTTCATGTACCAGTCCAGGGTAATATTGAATAAATATTACAGTGAAAAAATTACTTCGATTTATTTTACCCCCCTAGGGAATCGAACCCGGGACCTCCAGAACGGTAGCCGAGCGTGCTGACCATTACACTACGGAGGCGGACAAATGATCTAAATTACATTATTTTAACAAAACTGCATAAATAATATTTTTTTATTTTAAAAATATTTTTTTATACTAAAATGATTACAAACTAATGTGTTGAATAATTAAAAACACTAACTAACCATCACACTGCTTTACCGTAGGGGTAGGCAGATAAAATTGAACACCACACCCTTCTATCTTTGCATACAATCTTCGCCTCCTTCACATTCGTGTATCTCCTCATACATACACGCCGATTATTCCGACTCCTGACCTGACCACTTTCAAATTTTTTAAATACTTGATATTGCTAAGTTTTCTTCGGCCTTCCTCTACTTCTAATACCAACACAAAATTGTTTAACTATCTTTTCTCACTCATTCAGTCGAAATGCTTTCTCTCAGACAAATGTGCGGCAATGTGTTGTTTGATAATGACGATACGAGTATAAGGAAAAAATGCAAGACAGATAAGCATTATTGATAAAATTAAGAAAGGTGTGTTGAGATAGTTTGTGTGATCTGTATAGTTATAAATCTCATGGGTGTAATATGGATTGTCAATATGTATTTGGAAAAACATACATCATCGTTCACCAAATTGATCAAATACATGCTTGTAAACTACGTCGTTTATTAAAAGTAATGTTTAAAATTACCTATATTTTCATTTAACAATCTTAATTTTGTTGCGTGGAGGTATTCATTATTTATTTGTGGTTAATATTATTTATTTTTAAATATAAGTTTCAGATAGTAAATACCAAGATTTCTTAAAATCTATTGTAACACGTGTTTCGATGCATTCCGCATCATTTTCAAACATTGTATGATACGGAATGCATCGGAACACGTATCATAATAGATTCAAGACAAAGTGGTATTTACTAAGTAAAACGTAAACGAAAAATTGATCGATTTCACCACAAACGGACTGCCGAATCAATCAATGAAAACATTATTTTCTTAGTGTGCTTACGTGAAATTTCTCAGTATTTTTGCAGTTGACGATAATACTTCATTTCTCTTACTTTTCAGTTATTAAGACCTACTCGTAGATCTGAAATCCTTTGTATATTTCCATCTTATAATCTGCTTCGGAGATAAATTCACATTATCTAAAATCGTTCACCCGTGAATATTCAACTGTCTTCTTGATATATTGCAGCCTTCGTCATTTCACTTTAATGTTCTAATTAAAATTCAACCCTTTCTTCTGCCTGCTTTATATCGGAACAACCATTAAAACGCGATTTTTGAGATGATTATAAAGACTTTGATAATTAAATCCTTGTTTAAATATCACCACTAGTAATTTTCTTCATTGAAAAGAGTTCCGTTGTTTACAAGATTTTCAATTTATGTAGTATATCAATCGGTGTACTGTTAAAAAAAGGTTAGGGACAAACGTTTTTAATATGTATCCAGGTATCTTTTTATAAAGAAATTAGTATATTTTCAAAATCATGTAATATCTTAAAAGAAAATTAAATGAGAAGTTTTTGGTTTATTTCATTTTCAATACATACTTTTATCAGTATACTTCTATTTACTACTGATCCTTACGCTTATTAGGTGCATAGGGCACTGCACCAAATTGATTCAATCTTAATTTTATCATTTTTGTTATGCTTCATGCAAATTACAATCAAAATATGATGAGGTGTTGGCTAAATCTAAAAGACACATATGAATGTTTAAAGAGTTTTTTTAACTCATTATGATTTAATTTCATAGACTCAATATCTTTAGGAGGTAACTTGTATCTTAAGGGCTAGAAGAAGAAAAAAATGGAAATGGTAGATTAACATTGGTATTGTATTTTCAGCCATTTTACAAAAATGTCTCCAGTGCCAGAGTTTCAGGTTTTTCGATTTCAAATGATTTTCCTAACAAATTTCATATAACTTTCTATTCGCTGTCTTAGATTTTTTACTTTTAATAATAGTTTTAAAAAAAAATAAGTGTTGCTTAGTCTTTTAACTTAACCATTAGTTGATAAAACATTCAGTCGGTATGCGTAAAGGGAATTTGTTTTATTAAACAATTTGAAAGCTTAAAGTATTATGGTCCGTATGTATCGTTTAGGCTGACCGCAGATTGGGTTACAGCTAACTGATTACGGTATTCATCAGTCAACCCGAGCTCTTTCACTCACTCTAACTTTACTCACTGTTCGCCCGTGCGACGTGAACTCTTAATTAATTCTTTTAGGACTCATTTAATCCATCATTTTATTTTATTTATTTACATTAATATTACGTTCTTGATATTAAAGTTATCCGTATATATTTATCGTTATGACTTCAGAGGCAATGCAAATACAGAATTCAATCACCGGAAGACCACTGGAGAAGTTACACACCTCTACACGCCTGATTTTTTTGAAGAATGTGTACTGGATTTTTTTGTTTATTTTTTATATACTCCACCGACAAGTGAACCAACCACTTTTTAGGTAAAACCTGAATGTTTTTTCTCCATTATAAAAAATATTTGGTATATTTAAAAAAAAATAAGTAAACAATCCCTTTCTTCAAAATGCAAAAACAACACTTTCTGCCCTGTAGCGGGTAAATATTAAGCTAAAAATATGCCGTTTTTGCTGGAATATAGTAGATTTTCTAGGTATTCCGAAAACATGTACAACTGAAAAATGTCATTTTTTGATATATGACGTTGTTGAAAGGAGTAAGCGACATATTATTTGGGTTGTGTTTAATCCATTAATAAGTGGGTTAAACAAAGCGTTAATTCATTTAATTTTCTGGAAAATTTTCATAATAATTATATTTGGATGAATTGTTCATCCATGCTCTCTTACTAATTATTTCTGGACCTAGAATCCTGGAAGATGCAGTATGGTAAATAGGAAGTGGGGTACTCTTGTACGTAATTGCTTCCTAAAATCCTCTCTTCTCCAATTCATGGGTCTGACCGCATGACTCGGTGGGCCAAATTTTAGATTTGATTTAACTGTCAGACTCGCCTTTGGAGCATTATTGTTTACTGCGGTATATCGCTCTAGGTACCGATATACAGTGATGGAATATTGGGATTTAAACATTCATAAAACAAAAACATGTTATTTAGTAACTGTCCGCCTCCGTAGTGTAATGGTCAGCATGCTCGCCTACCGTTCTGGAGGTCCCAGGTTCGATTCCCAGGGGGGTTTAATGAATATAAATGATTTTTTCAATCTAATATTTATTCAATATTACACTGGACTGGTACCTGAAGTGGAGGGCTGATCACCTTTCCTTCATGTGTAATCGATTGAGATAACACTGCGTTTATATGAAGCAGTGCCCTATGCACCATTGGGGTGCGGTAAGGGATTTATTATTATTACTAGTAACTTAACACATCAACAACATTTTGAGTGTTCACAAATTTGAAAAATCTCCGATTATTTTTCATATAATTTTTTTAACATCTCAAGAAGAAGAATATTCTTGTACAATGTTTCGAAATTGGATCATATATTAATATTTAGAACTTACGAGAATTTGAGTAGTGTGGTTGTCGATCATAGGTAGAATTGGCGCATGTTAGACGTGTGTATGTGTCACACGTCACTTAAACCAGCCTATAATGGTCGTAAGACTAGGAGTTATTTTCAAAATACAATTTGAAAATAACTCCTATAATTAGAAACAATCCAAATTTGTGAACAAGTATTTGAAAACACTCAAGTGTAAAGTCAAATTAAATCACCGATGTAAAATGCATACAAGATGTCTAAATAATAACAATTATTCTGAATTTGCCAATCACCTAATAGAAAATGATCACTCATTTGATAAAAAAAGGTCTAAATATATTGCACACATGCAATAGAGGACTTAAATTATATTACTTAGAAATATTAGAAATTAAAAAGGCAATTTATAATAATTTACAACTAATAAATACACAAGTAAATGCTTTTTCTAATGGTCCGTTATCAAATATATTTCCAATCACTCATCCTCCCTGATCTCTTTTGACTATGACTGCCAGTCAACACAAAAAAATAAAGCCACTTGAGATCTACCCAAGCTCCTTTGCCTAACTGTCAAAATATTTTGAATTTTGTGTTTTAGTATTAATCGGTCTTGATAAATAAGCGGTTAGCTTCGAAACCGGTAGACATTATAATTAAGTTATAATAAAATATTCATATTGATTTTAAAACAAAGTTAAATTTGGATTACCGAAAGCATTATATAAATGTTTTAATATAATTTTATTCAACCTTTAAAAGGTTTATTGTTTGTGTTAAAGATTGGTTTTAAACTTTCCATCACTGTGCAATGCCATGGCACCCATCTATTACTCTAGCATCTTGGTAAGGATTATAACTGATTCAGGAATGTGGTTCCTTAACAATGCTAAACTTATTGAATTATTGATGTGAAATCTTTGTAAAGTTTCCTTATTAAATATTCATCTTAATGCTATTCGTTTACACAATACTAGAGCCTAGAAAATTTGATATTATACTTATATTATGTTCAGCTTGTAAAATTGGAAGAATTTAAGGGTTAACAGATGTTTTTCATGATTCATATTTTTTTATTTAAAAAGCTATTTATTTTGCTTGTAATATCCTAAAGATTCTTTTATGTTGGGAAATCAAAATAAATAAAATCACTGAGTCACTTTTATTTGATTGGTTATCGATTAGGGGTAGTATTCGTTCCGTTTTCTCAATCCAAAATGTAAAATTATCAAAATTTTTGTAAGTAGAAATACGCAATACACGTATGCAACCAAATATGTACGCTGTTGACGCCATTATCTTTAAATGATCGAATCCAAAAACCAAATTAAATAATTAAATAACGACTTCTTTTGAAGTAATCATTAATTATTTTTTTATTCAACCGCCATATCTTCTGTATTTAATTTTTAATAATGATTTAATTAACTTTACTGAATATGTTTTTATCTAAGCAATAAAATAAAATGAGAGGATAAAGGGATGTCTATTATCAGTAATCCAACTGTCTCGAAACATTCGCGACACTGTGTCAACATAATAAAGTACCTAAACCATATATTTAATTTGATAAAGTTGTTAAAGTCTCCCGTAAAGGCATTCATCAGAACAATTCACGCATCAGTCTGGTACTATATTACTCAAAATTAATCCTCGTGTTCTCCCAGGATAACATAATAAGGAAGATTTAACTCTTAGAAGACGAATTGTCTTCGTTTGACACATCCACGCCTGCGAGAATGTGTTTCAAAGCGCTTTGAGTCGTGAGCTCCATGATGGATGTATTGGGTGTATATACTGTGTATTGTGCCGTATTGTTCAGCCATATTGTATTGTTGAACAAACGTTCTAAGAACTTAAACCCCGGGGTGATAAATTGATGGAACACCGGATAGTGAAAAAGGAAACGGGATAACGAAGGGAATTACAGCGGTTCTGGCGGGCATCAAACTGGCGCGTAGTGAATCTCAATGTGGCGGTTAGAAATACCACTGTAAATATCTAATGTAAATAGAAAGAAGAAAAACACACCAGAAACATTTATTTGAAAACACTTACCACACAATTCACTATAAAATCAAATAAAATACTCGTAAAATCAAAACGTAGTGTTTAAATAATCAATAGCTATGTTCGTATATTTTAATACTTACTTACAGATTTTCTTTGGCCCACTTTTGTATGAGTACTTAACAAGTTTTAAAGGTAGGAAAATATACGAGTAGATGATATGTTGTAGAAAATGATGTTGATATTTGTTTTTGATATTTCAAATAAATCAATTAAGTTATGCGTATCAATTTTGCCTTAAATCTATTGATATTGTTAAGGTACGTTTATAAAATTCTTTTTACAGTTGTGAAAATTTTTTAACATTTTATTAATGATCTTATTTTATAAATATATCATTTGTTAGCAATCAATTTATGATTGAAAGATGTCATAAATTGAAATACTAATTTTTATTGTAATTTTTAGCTGATAAATGCCACTTTTCTTCAATTCTATTGTAAAACGTTTTTCGATGCATTCAATTTTAGTATCGTGGACCGTAGATATAATTCGCATCAAAACAGGTGACAAGAAAGATTTTCTTAGACTTTCAATTGTGTTAAAGTATTTTATTTATTTAAACAAATGGATTTATATTGCCATAAAGTGACTGCCAAATAAATTGATGAAAATATTGCATTTGGATTCTTACAAACATCTCCCCAAATTTACTCTTAACTACTCATATACAAAGTATTTTGTCAAATATGCTATTTTCTAACAACAAAACATTGTTCCCCTAACTTAAGTATGATATGAAAAATATTCCTACAATACAAAACGTTCAATTGAAAACTAAATTTACATACGATAATTCAATACGTGTGTAGTCACGTGTGCGTATGTGTGGTATAAAAGCACGTAGACTATCGGCCTCGTATCTCGCATTCCGCTCTCATAAAGGCCGAAACGGCGAAGCTTTACTCCGATGCGTCAAAGCCTTTTTGCCATGTTAACTGAAAACGTCCCGCGCAAGGGAAATATTTTAAAATGTTGCGGAAAAAAAGCTTTGATGTTGCCGCAAACGTCCGCATACCGTGCGGCAACTCTGCGCCCAAATATACAAGCGCATATACGAGTATCGAGGAGAGTACGTTTTTTATTTGTTTTGAACTTTTTACCCAACGCCGATATCATTTATCATGCTTTAAATGCATAAGAAATTGTAAATAACCTCTTTTTCTCATTCGTTGTTATTATGTATGAATTAAGGAATGAGAAAATAGACATGTAAGATCGTAATATGTAGCGTTATCTTAGACGTGATCATACTGGTTAGTTGAAATTCATATAAATAAAAATGAATATTATCGATTATAAAATACTTAAAAGTGGTCAAGTCAGGAGTCGGCGGGTAATAATCGGCGGGTATGTATTAAAAAGTTGTATTTACCAAGTAAAACGTAAATTAAAAAGAATTACATTTCCTGAATCTCAAAAGCTTGGCTGCCAAACTATCGGTGGCACCTAAGCCAACCGAATTTCTGTCCAGAAAATCAGAATTTATAATACAAACAAATGACCGACTCTATTTAACGATTTTATCAGAAAACTGAATTAATCAGATCACCTTGCAATAAGTCTGCCCTGTTCCGTTAAATAAACCCGTTTTTCAAAGAAATTTCGAAAACATAATAAATAAAATTGATGGGTAATTGAATTTTAATTAAAAAAATATCAGTATACGTAAAATATCTTGAAAATGTGAAACAACTTAATATGTTTTTATAATAATTAGTCTTACAAATGTTTTCTCTCATATCATTTATATGGATTATTTACACTTCAGGAGAAATAAAAAATAAATAATTATTTATATATTTAAAACGATTTTTGTATTTATTACAATGTATTTAAAACGATGAGTTGTACAAATGTATTAACAAACATTGTTTTTTTTTTCTTTTTGACTTCAGGACAAATAATAAATTAATTATCATGTTTGGACAATCGAAAAAACAACAAATAAAAGTCTCCTCCGCGATAATATGCCTCGCTTCGTGAAGAAGAAATAAAAGCACGAGGCATTTGTAAGCGTGAAAACATATTAAAGACGAGAACAATGACAAGTGAAACATAACAAATGTTAAACATTACTCTAGACGCACTAAATATACAGCCTCCGAGAAAGGAGAGGTGGCCAACTTTACGCCCTCTTCAGGTGTAATCAAATAACTATTTAAAACTCCATCAAGTATGATTTTAAAACGGAAATTTCAAAAATGATTTATCTTCAAACAAATGATTTAAAAAAAACAATTGTTAAAGGAATTTTTTAAGTTTATTAATTTATAAATACATTCTTATTTTTAATCTTCTTATCTACAAAAAAATATCCTTGAACCACTCTCATTAATTCTTCTCCTTTCCTTCTCCTTCCTGCAAAATCTGTTTTTATACTATACTCTTTTTTTATCTCTTAATGTTTTTCATAGTTATTATAACATAAATGTGGTATTGTTTAATTGGCTATAGTTTTATTAATGAAACTATTTTTGTTAATTTAATGTAATGTAATGTTAATTATTGTTAATGTAACTATTGTTTATTATAAAGGTACTTTTTTAAATGAAAAGCTGTATAATTCCCGAACAAATAAAAACAAATAAATAGAGAACACCTGAAGATTTAATTTGGCGTAAATAGAGGCGGTAATGCAAGGAGCAGTCGGGATAGTTTGTCAGTGTAGACCTCGACGTCACAAAGTACAAAGTTTGCCGACACCTGAGAAGGGCCCGTGACGTAACAAACGTCTGTAATGTAACGCAATGTAATGAAATAATGATGATTATAAATTACACGAGATGGCGTTGAGTTCTCGGCAGGTCGCGGCGAGGAGTAATATTGTTCGGCTCATAATTCTTGGCTTCACTTAATTTCACTCCGCGGGTGGTTGCCTGAGGCCCTTAAGCCCTTTCTCGTCCGCGGTAATTAAACAAACCTCTCACTCTCCGTTTACCATACGGCGTAAGTTCATCTCCCTCCGCTGAGAAATGCGATACTCGAATCGGACACCGAAACGGTTTAACACACTGTTTCGGTAACTCGAGCGCCGTAAATATGGTTTTAAGCAAACGAAGATATATGCAAGGAGGTCGGTGATAAATTGGAGCTGTTTTTCTTTTCGGGCAAGTTAATTGAAGAAGAATGAGTTTTTTGCGTCGGATTTAATCTCCAGGTGGACCCGTGGACTCCGACTCGGCCGTAATGTATTCCCCTTTACAGACAGCCGTCTCTCCTCTATCTCCCGCGTAACTCGCTCAAACATTCCTTGCCCCTCGCGGCGTTCTGATAGTAGCTTTCACTCTTTTACTTTTCTTAATATTTAACACAATTTACAAGAAACCACAAAAATGGTGTTAACAAAAACATTGTTATTCTCCTCCTTATCACCCTTATCCGCACCCAATGGTGCATAGGGCACTGCATTGTATTAACACAGTAATTTCTCAATCGTTACTTACGTGAAAGCAATGTGATCATTCTGCTTAAGTCCAAAATAATTATTAAAGCAAAATTCACTAATATTTACTTTAACCCCCTCTGGGAATCGAACACTAGACTTTCAACACGATAACTAAACGCGCAAACTGTTACACCACGGAAGTGATTTTTTTTGCCATCTACACACTAAAATATTTTTACCAACTGTGAAAGAAATCAAATCTGCTTTTAAAATGATTTATTCACACATTTTCTCATAAATATACTTATGAATCAATTGTTCTCACGAGTTTATTAGTTATGTTATTAAATAATTATAAAAACTAATTATAATATTATTTAACCATTTTATCAAACATCTGAATAAGATAATAATAAAACTTTTACACAATAATTGTTATATTTCGTAAATACATTTTGTTGACATGAATAATAATGTCGTAATTCTGTCGATTCATCGAGTAAAAATTTACGATATTTTAATGCCTATTATAAACGTTATATTCATAAGATGTAAATGTTACAGTGTCCGGTTCGAGTTACTCAACAGTGTAACCTTTTATCGACATTTATCCATTGTTACATTGAAGCGATTGAACATCTTCGTTCCGCCAATAAAATTCCATATTTACGATTCGCTTCTGAGGGCATCTTACCATCCATCGACCGTTCCAAAAAACTCAACCTGTCCGATATAATACAATAAAAGAAAAAGCTCAATACTTACATATGCTCCAACATTGCACCATTAAGTAATACATGAATCTTTTGATGAAAAACCTGCATTTTCCTAACATTTGCTAAATTTATTCGATTCAAACGTGATATTGAAGTATTCAAATTTTCAGAAAAGCGAATGAATCACTGAAAAAATGACGTATTCATCTTCAAGTCTAATACAATTTCACTGATATATTTTTACGTCGTGCCTTGTGTCCTATTCCTTATATTTGGGGTGAAATTTCGTAGGCTATGTGATGTGCGCGTAAAGGGGTAGAAATACTATTATTTCAGTCATAAGAGAATGGAGTCTCTATTGACGACTATCGTTTACATTCCCTCCTGAAAATAAGATAGGTTTATTCAGTACACCTGAGTCCTTGTTTAGTATTCAGTAGCGTGTGTAAAGACAATTCAATAACTAAATGTTATGACACTTTTGTTGCGATTGAATATTTAAATGACGTCTTCAAACAGATATTGCTTACTTCAATTGTATTCCAAAATAAATTTGTATATATTTTTTTTAAATTAAAGATATATTTATGGTCAAAATCTGTATCCAGGACCCAGGATTGATATCAAATCAATATTATTAAATATTTTACCATATACTGGCGCCTGAAAATAAGACTTGATACTTACAACTATGGTTATTTTAATACAATATTTAATGTAATTTGTATTTTAAAACCATTATTAACTTTGTGGTTTGGTAATTTAACACTCTCCTTATTACTCATCGTTCACCTTGTTCAGTCTACATTTGATCAAGGTTAAGATTTTCATAAATAAAATATGAGTTCAAAACCTCAAATCTCCTAAAATTATTCACCTATAACTGTTAAATGTAGACGCTACGTTGCATTAAATACTCGTACGAGCGTGTTTTTATCATTATTACTAGAAAAAGTTAATGGTGTTTTGTTCAAAATCTTAAATCTTTTAAACCAAATCTATAATTACTTTAAAATTTTAACACAACGTTGCATTCAAATACGCCCATGTTTTTTATGTTTTATGTAAAGGCAAGGAATGTTTTATGTACCTGCAACATTAGGTTTTATTTTGACCTGTGATTGGAAATATTTTAAAAACGTAATGGTAGCACCAACTGTTAATCTTAATAACAACACATGTAATACTAAACATTCCTCATCAAACACAGTGCTTCTTGATAGCTGCTGTCACTATGGATTTTGGATTGCATTTTCGTTACGGTGGATTTGGCAAAAGAATAATGAAAGTAGACTGATTGCAGTAAAAATACGATCTCTCAGACGAATATGCGATAAAATTAGATGATATGATAGATGTTCAAGTGATGAAATAACGAAAAAAGGAAATGTTGAGATACGTATTATCGTTAAAATTAAGAATAAGTGTCGAGATAGTTTGGACATGTAGAACGAATGAATGAAGACAAAAAAAGGTAAAAACATATTTATGATGCAAATATAGTTGGAAATAAGAGCGAAAAAAAATGGCATGATCAAGTGTTTCAAATATTTGAAAGTGGTCAGGTTAGGAGTCGGAATAATGGGCGGCAGATTTATGATTGTGTTAAAGGCGAATATTATATGCAAAAAAGGTCAGTGTGGCATTCTGTTCCCACTGCTTACTCCTGCCTAGAAGCGGTATTATGGTTAGTTAGTTATATTATGATGAATATAAAAATACTTTAAATTCTTCGAGAATCATACCCAAAACCACGTGGTACCAAAACCTGTTAACTATTACAATGCTGAAGCGGAAAAATCAATTTACTCCACTGCAAGCAATACGCACATATTCGTATGAAAATAAAGGCATGTTATCATTTCTCCCTGCTACGCTATCCTCCAACATATGACGAAAATATCAAACGAACACGGTATAGCACTCTCGCTGAAGGAATAATTTATTTAATGAAAAAATAAATTCAACTGGAAAATCACACGGATTCACGTATTTCAAAGCATTTAAAAATCTTTTCTGTGAAGTTTTTAAAATATAATTAAAATTTTATATCCTAACAAACTCTGTACATATTATATTACTAAAACCTCGATTTTTTATATGCTGGGTTTACTCTCATAGTGTTGTGGTTAGGACATTTGACTATGCTGAAGGGCCGGGATTCGATTCCAAAGAAGGTAAAAATAAAAATATGTATTTTTTACTGTAATAATTTTTAATGTTACCTACATAGATTGGTACCTGATGTGAAGGACTGAACATCTTACCTTCATAGTTAACATCGCATCAATTTGACGGAGTCTATGCACTACGGGGTTAGGATATACGTCAGTAGTGGTAATAGTAGTCAAAGACCAATAATTTCATTTCAGCTTTAGAAACTGAGGTTTGAAATTCGATCAATTTTCATTTCTTTCTTTACTGAAGCCGTAAATTGGCTTTGAAAACGTGAAAAACGTAAAAAAAGAAAAATAATTACAAAAAAGTTAATATCGTTTCTTCGAAATTTGACTTGAAACATGCCGCGTTGTTGAACAACATTCTGAAAAATAATCATTAATTTAATATTACAATACAGTCATTTATTCTAGTGTGAAATTGAAAATCATTTTATTTATTGTTTCGGCATTAACTTTGTGGTAAGACATGTTACAATGATTGAAGAAAACACTTGTTTTTTACCACTTGAGTTTTATTATAGACTACATGTTTCAGAAGTTAAACTTCCATCATTCAGGTCTGTATAATAACTATTAGTTATTATACAGACCTGAATGATGGAAGTTTAACTTCTGAAACATGTAGTCTATAATAAAACTCAAGTGGTAAAAAACAATTGTTTTCTTCCATCATTGAAAATCATTTGTTGAATAAATGAAGAAAAAAGTGAAAAAGTTTCAGTACTTACCAATAATATTAAAAATACGAGATAAGTGATCACTTGACAAACATATGATAGGTCAAAAGGCCTGTAAATACCCAAAAAACCATATTCTTCTTCATCTATGCTAAGATGTCAAAAAAAAACCTAACATATATGCATATTAGCAGTCAAAATGACTGCCTGGTGAAAAATATCGAGATCCACCATGTAAATTATCCAAAATTAAAATATTATGTGCAAGTGAAACCATTATGAAATATGTATAATGTTAATTGTATTGTTTAATTCTGGAACAACTATCACCAATGTTTACGCAGCTAAATGTAGTGGAGTGAAGCGGCTGAACGCTGCTCTACCCTTTTTTTTTTCTCCCACATAATGCATACTGGAAAGCACTTTAGTAAAAGTGCAATAATCCCTTACCCGTAGCATGACCTTGCATTTATAACCAGGGTGCAAAAAGTGAAAGAAGAAAATACATATATAAATATAAGTATATGTATAATGTACACCACTAACATGGAATCTGATGAGATCAAATTTCATATGATTGGATTTTTATTTTTACCACCAAATGGTGCAATCGACCACGGCAAACCTCCTATTCACGGCTATTTAAACCAGTTTTACGCTTTGGGAATATCATCCTAAACAAAGAAGTTTTATTCCTGGTTCGCTTCCAGAATTCACCAGCTCTTTGCGGAAAGCGTTCTCTTTTCGCGTGATCAATACATACGGGCACAAGTGTTTCAGTACTTTTAAATCGCTTATCTGCATTTCGATTAGGCCGCTGTTCGACCCTCGCTTTGCAGGCCGGCCAGACCCTCCGGCAGGAAAAGCCTTTGTGCAGCAATGGGGATAGCGGAAACTATAAATACCTCCATAAGTATTTTGGTTTTAAACACAACAAAGTCATACGGTTAACAATGTCATAATCCTATTGTTTGCAAAATGCAAACAATCAGAATCGTTATGAGATACCCTTTTAAATATTAAAAAAGGTAATAATCTACAAACCCGTAATTTCAGGAGATAAGACATCTAACTGAACTAAAAAACCATCACATCCAAAAGAGGAAGTAAATGCAAAACGATTTTTGCTCTGAAAATGTAAAAATATACAATTTTGTATTTGGTAGAGAAAAATAGGTTCATAAATGTATGCGTTCAAATTACGTTTTATAAAATTGTGTTTAAAAATCGAGTGGGAACGTTGACATCCAATTAATTTTACGTCTTGAACAACGGATTATATATTTTCTTTTCAGGACTTTTAGAAATAATGTAAGGTTTTTCAATCTTTCAGTTTACTGTCAATTTCATCAGCAGGCGGTTAATTTTAATATAGAAATTTAATTACACCATTTCTTCGTAGAAATATTTTTATATTCCCTTAAAACAGTTTTTCATAGCATCAGGAATATACATAGTGTCATGTACATAAATTGACAGCTTCAGTATTTTTGATTCGTTTTTATTATTTATTTTTAGTCTATTTATAAAATTTTAAAAATACTGTAATTTAAAAAAATGTGACATATAAATCCACCTACTTGTTTGTTTATTATTTGACTTTTATAAAATGCATATATTAGAAAAATCCAAAAAAGAAAACTTAGATTGACAGGCGTCGTGGCGTAGTTGGCTACAAGTTCAACTGCAAAACTGGCATCGTGGGTTTGATTCCCGCCACTTAAATAACATGAAAATTTTCAACGTTGTTTTTTTCTAGAAAAATTAAATTTTATCAAAAGAATCAAGTGAATTTAAAAAAAAAAGATTTTTTTATAAAAATTCAAATAAATCTTAAAACTTTATGAAATATTTTTTCCCAGTAGATCAAATATGATCGAAATTTTACAAAATAAAACTGTTTTAAGTTTTCCTTTCACCATGTTATCACAAAGAGGGATAAAAAATATATGCAATACATGAATATGAATAGACATTTCATTCCTTGATCTGCCAATCATACTTACTAAAATAAATAACTGACTGACTCGTTTCAATATTTGAATAATACATAAAGTCTTTATAGATTTATCTCAACAAGACATAAGCATATATAAAATAAAATAAACGTTTTGTAATGCAAATGCTTGCTTCATTAAAAAAATCTATTTGTGAATTCTCACAAATAGATTTTTACTCAATAGCCTTATGAAAACTTTTTTCTGAGTAGAAATAACTTTTTTTATAATTAAAATGTAACTTTGTTTTAAAATCGCTTTAAAAAGATTTTAAAACAAATGAATTATATATTTAAATTATAAAATGGAAAATCACAATGTTAGTGCTCAAATACAAATTATATAGGTTTTTTCGTTTGCATTATTTATAAACTAAAAAATCAGAAGAATGTTTCACGAAATTCATATAAATAACGTTTAAGATTTTCGCATGTGTGCATTTTGTGAAAGTTGTAACTAGTAAAATCTACGTCACTTGAAAAATTCTGGCTCATCTTATCCGATCCGACCCTATACTGCGGAAGCAGGAACTTTTTAGCATGTGAATTTGGATCTTCTCTCGTGTCAGATGCAGGAATCTACTAATAAAAGGATGGAGCGTCTCTTCAAACGAACGAATAATACTTTAACTTCCCCATAGCAAGCCTATTAAAGTGTGCAGAGCTCGCTGGAAAAACGTTTTCAAGTTTTCTAAACAAGCCTACAGTTTCACAAAGGTTATTTCACTATTTTCGTTGCTACTACTTTTCTGAAATCAAAATATACATGCATTTATAATCATGAGTAGTGAGTATAAATAAATAAATAAATGAGGTGATATTTTTTTAAAGTATTTACGGGGACCAGTCCTCGAATGAATGCCTTGTCTTTATATAATCAATCATCATTTTAACATTACGTCTATCCATTGTAAATCCCTTTGCTATCAGTACAGTATCGTGCTTTGTGGAGCTTCCGGGTTCGATTCCCAGGGAGGTCAGACTAAATGTGTGTGATTCTTCATTCTAATATTTATTTAATTTCATCCTAGATTACTATCTGTAATTAATGATCTACATTAAGCAGATACCGTGGCATAGTCAGATAGACGCTCGACTGCGAAATTGGTGTCAAGAATTCGATTCCTGTAAATTGCAAAACAAATTCTAGAAAGATTTATTTTCAATTAGTCTGGGTATTTGTGGTGCATTTATCCCATTAACCTATCCTCACTTTCCTACCTGCATACAAGCCTCAAAAAGCAAAGGTTTTAAAAGCATAACACTGGGTCAATGAGATGCAGTACTTTGTATACCATTGAGTGCAGGTCACGGTCAGAAGTAGAAAAATTATTAAACTTGCAACATTTGGAAGGCATGTTTTTATCAAAAGCGCCCAAATCTTTAAAATAATTTCTTGAATGTTTTCCGCAGAAACTTTGTGGCACATTTTATAATATCATTATAAAATTAATTAACTTTGTTTTTACCACTTTTTTTACAAGTACAATTAAACCTACCAGTTTTAACAATACATTGTCATCATCAAGGTTTATTTTAAATCAAAAACATTTAAATGCTCTCACCAAAAACTTTTTTTTTAGGATTTTTATGGAGTGTGTGGAAGTTTTTGGTGAGAGTATTTTAACGTTTTAATATTTTTTATTTAAAATAAAACCTGATGATGACAATGTATTGTTGAAACCGGTAAGTTGAATTGTATTAATTATAAAAAAAAGTGGTGAAAACAAAGTTAATGAACTTTATAAAGATATTTAAAATAATTATTTGATTCGTGAAATTTACTTTCAAAAATACAGAATATTTTTTATTATATTAATTATTTGAACAACTACTTTATTTGTAACGAGCCTGCTATGTCAATGTATATTTTAAAAAATAAAACGAAATAATCATTTGAGAATCACTATGAAAAAAAGTTTATTTTTCCGTATGTTTTTTTTTATTACATCGTGATCGCACGCCTAAAATTGTAGAAAGAAATTTATCTGTCGATCCCGTTACGAGCGGAGTTTTCTTCTTGTACGGGTACTATAATTCTACTTCACCCATAAAATTGATTCGGCGTCTCGACCGAAGTCACTTTGTTTTCTTCAACCATCATCCCTTTATTACGCCTCTCCAGTCTGCAGTCTCGGGGAAGGCAACTTTGGTGATGTGAATAATCTGGAAGCAGCGCGGGGAAGGTATAACAGGTATCTTCATATGTACCCGAATACGAGTTCGGAAGTGCTGGTGATAAAGAGAGGTCATAAAAGGATTTCATCCGGAGTTAAGTGAAAAGGCAAACGTCCCGATCGATTATTTCCCCATTTTTCTATCCCGCTCACACGCGAAGGAAGGCCGTTACGGAAATCCTTCAAAGCTGTTCCGTCTCATGTAAATCACCAAAACTCATTCTGATCGTATTGAATAGTTTGAAGAGAACTTTTGAAGTGAAAGCACTTTCTTTTTGTTGATACATTTACAATTCGCGAGAGGGCAATTCAATTTGAAAAAGTTCTAATTAATGGCTTATTTTTTTGTAATTTATATCCGCATTTTTTAAAAAGGCTAACCCCCAAAGACTTTGTCTCGGAAGCTTGTCTATAGGAAGAATAGTAAAGATAGGGAAAGTTGATATTAAAAAAAAAAAACAGAGCAATCTTAAGTATATATTCCTTGAATTTATTTTTCAATTTGGGGGAATCGAACCCGCGACACCTGCTTTGTAATCAAGCGTTACCGAACTACCCCACGACACCTATTATTTCTCCTCTACTTACTGACAATTGTAGTTACTTTATCTTAACCCTGGACAAGGCATGTGGCATTAACAAACAGAAACGGACGAGTGGGCGATAAAATCGCTCACTCCTTTCAAGAGCGTCAAAAATCAAAAATCGTTCAGTTGTGCATGTTTTTGGAATGCCCAGTAAATGTACTATATCCCAGCAAAAGCGGCAGATTTTTTATCTAAATATTTACCCACTACAGGGCAGAAAGTGTTGTTTTTACATTTTGAAGAAAAGGTATTGTTCAATTATTTTTTTAAATATACTAAATATTTTTCAAATGGAGAAAAAACATTCAGGTTTTACCTAAAAGATCTGTTGCACAGTTAAAAGTTCAATAAGTGGCTTAATATTTATTTTAAATACATTTTATTATACTCTTAAACTTTAATAACGATCCCCTGAAAAATCAGTTTTTTTTTTTTTTAAATAAGACGTTGTTGAAAGGAGTGAGCAAAATTTCACCCAACCCTTTTAGCATATTTTGACAGTTAAGGTTTGAAATAAATTAATTTTTCAAAAAATTCATTTTTAATTAATATTTTTGTATGTTTTTTTTAATACACAAAATATTTTTTCAGAGCTAAATTTTATTAGAACATATTTATTATTTTTATTCGTGGCACGTAACACAAACGTCCCTCAAGTGCTGTACGCGCATTCACTGTTCACATTAAACACAAAATTTTCATGTTGTCTTGTTCCTCCTTCAGCCACATTTCAAACTAGGTCCTCCATTTCCTCTCCGCTCCGAAATGATAAAACTAACCTATTTAGCCGAATGGGTGACACCCGTCAACCGGTTTAAATAATACTTTTTTATTACACAACTGTACATGACAAAAGTCACCTGCAAACTGAAAATTAAGCGTATTTGAGCAGGTACTGATTATAAAAATAACTTATTTTTAAAACATCTGAGTGAAACGTGTTAACTACACGTCTACTCTAGGGTTAAGTCTGCTTACTTTTACTACGGGATTTCTATCAGAGTTGATCAGGAAGTGTCATTACGGACTGGAAGTTTATATAATTTGCTGTCTAAAATTACTTCACACCCCCCCCCCCCTCTCACTCTTGACTACTGATACTGCCGTGAACTCACATATGTGGGATCGTGAGAATCATATGAGAAATGTATGATTTCCACAATTTTGAGTAGTATAGTCAATCATAGGCAAAATGGTGAAAGTTACACATATAAAGAGGGATCACTTAAACCAGCCTTTAGCAGGTCGTAAGCCCTGTAAGCCAGCTTAATGATTAGGTAGCTGAATTTTTGTAAGTTCTTTTTAGAGGAATGTTTTTCAAAAGTAATTATTTATTTATTTTTAAGCTACATAGATAAACTACATAAAAATAATGATAAAATTAAAAATTTTCGCGTATCATACATTTTCATATATTTTTATTATCATATATCGTATGCGTTATCATATATTTTTATTTAACAATTAATATTGCGATTTCATTCATTAATTCGGAAGTCACTTTGTGGTTAAATCCATCCATGTTTAATTTTAGTTTTACTTTGTAAATACCACTTTTTCATATAATCTATTGTGACACGTGTTTTGATATATTTTGCATAATTTTTAAACCCCGTAAATGATGTGGAACGTATTGAAACACGTGTCATAATAGATTATTTGTAATTGTTGTATTTACTATGTAAAATTTAAAAATGGATAGGTTTTACCACAAAGTGACTGCCGAATCAATTAATGAAATTACTCATTACTCACAGCGCGGGTGTAAACTGTGCACCTTCGAGTTAAGTTTAGACTATGACGTTCTCTGCGTTAATCTAAGCATGGTGTTTGTGTGAAAGCACTAAAAATAAAACGTATTATTTAAAATTAAAAATGTAAACCAACTTTCGGAACCCGAAAATGATTCCTGTAAGAATGAGCGTGGAGCGCCTATTAACGGATTTTCCCGCCAAAAAGATTGAAGGGCGGAATGGGTTTCCCGCCCAAAGGCCAGGGCGGTGAGGCGACAGGAAGAGCGGCGGGAAGGGGGGCGTGGCAGCAGACAGCCCGCCCACCGTGGCCGCCCACAAACCACTTCTGACTGCCGAGCTGTCGTGACACGTCTGATTTTTGTCTTGTCTTGGACGTACGAGAATTCTTGTCCAGTATTCAAAACATAATAAACTGTCTATAAAAGACGTATTGAGAATTTGCAGCAAACAAGGCGAAGTTTTTAAAAACATATTTTAAGAAAATAACTAACAGGATAAAATATACGCAATTTATAATATATGGTGTTCTGACTCATACTTGAATCTTCAAAATTTCTTTACAACATTTTGAGTGTGTCCAAATATGTACTTGTTCACAAAATCTGGATTATCTCCAATTACAGGATAATTTTTTTATTATTTTTTGACATCTCATCAAAGATGAAGAAGAATATGGAAGTCTGCAAATGCCCTGACTTCCATATTCTTCTTCATCTTTAATGAGATGTCAAAAAATATTACTTTAAAATCTCGTTTATTCAAATTACAAAATAACCTCCTTATTCTATTCGGCGGTCACTTGGTCCAATTTTTGTCTTGTTTTGGATGTAAAAAGATTCTTCGAGTCTTGTTTAATATTCAAAACATAATAAATTCGATAACAACAAACAAGGAGTTGCAAGAAACGAGGCAAGGTTTAAAACATATATTTATATGAAATAACTAACAGGGTAAAATACACACAATTTATTATCTATGGTGTTCTGATTCATACTACTCGAATCTATAAAAAATATTTTAATCAGGTTTCAAAATATCCTTATCAATTGATTTAGCAGTCACTTTGTGGTAATATCATTTAATTTTTAATTTAAATTTCACTTGAAAAATACCACTGTAGTATTTACCAAGTGAGTTTTAAATAATAAATCCACGAAATAACCGCATAAGCATATTTCATAAAAAAAAATAATTAAAAAAAAAAAATTATCTAGTTCCCTATGCACCATCGAATGAGAACAAGGTTCATAATTTTAACCTTGTAGGTTGGTAATATAACACTTCCTTTATCATTTATCGTTTCACATTGTAGAGCACTACTTCACGACTGCCGGTTTTGGAATAATCATTTACTCATCAGACTATGGTTGGCCTGATGAGGGAATGACTGTTCTAATCCCGGTAGCCGTGAAGTAGACTTTTTAAGTGGTATTATACAATGTGAAACGATGTGATGGTGCTTAAGGCACTGCTTGAAATTGATGCAATGTTTGTTTGATCGTTTATTATATGACTACAAGCTGATCAATCGTGCGCTTTAAGCACCATCAAAGGGTAATTTTAAATAAATAATTGTTTGAAAAAAAAGCTTTTATTTATTCTGACCTTTTAAGCAATCCAACCCGGGACCTTCAGTATGTTAGCAAAACACGCTAACCATTGCACTTTAGAGATGGAAATGTACAGTATAATTATAATATTGTATTTTCTGACAAATGATCCTTGTTCGCACCCAATGGTGCATAGGGCACTGCATTACATTGATGGAATTTTCGTTTATTTAAAAAAATGCATCATATCAATACGAACTGTCACTAGCAATTCAGAGATGGAAATGTACAGTATCATTATAATTTTGTATTTTCTGACAAATGATCCTTGTTCGCACCCAATGGTGCATAGGGCACTGCATTACATTGATGGAATTTTCGTTTATTTAAAAAAAAGCATCAGATCAGTACGAACTGTCACGAGCAATTCAGAGATGGAAATGTACAGTATCATTATAATTTTGTATTTTCTGACAAATGATCCTTGTTCGCACCCAATGGTGCATAGGGCACTGCATTACATTGATGGAATTTTCGTTTATTTAAAAAAAAGCATCAGATCAGTACGAACTGTCACGAGCAATTCAGAGATGGAAATGTACAGTATCATTATAATTTTGTATTTTCTGACAAATGATCCTTGTTCGCACCCAATGGTGCATAGGGCACTGCATTACATTGATGGAATTTTCGTTTATTTAAAAAAAAGCATCAGATCAGTACGAACTGTCACGAGCAATTCAGAGATGGAAATGTACAGTATCATTATAATTTTGTATTTTCTGACAAATGATCCTTGTTCGCACCCAATGGTGCATAGGGCACTGCATTACATTGATGGAATTTTCGTTTATTTAAAAAAAAGCATCAGATCAGTACGAACTGTCACGAGCAATTCAGAGATGGAAATGTACAGTATCATTATAATTTTGTATTTTCTGACAAATGATCCTTGTTCGCACCCAATGGTGCATAGGGCACTGCATTACATTGATGGAATTTTCGTTTATTTAAAAAAAAGCATCAGATCAGTACGAACTGTCACGAGCAATTCAGAGATGGAAATGTACAGTATCATTATAATTTTGTATTTTCTGACAAATGATCCTTGTTCGCACCCAATGGTGCATAGGGCACTGCATTACA
The DNA here is from genome assembly GCF_059751285.1 of Brachycentrus maculatus. Lineage (NCBI taxonomy): Eukaryota > Metazoa > Arthropoda > Insecta > Trichoptera > Brachycentridae > Brachycentrus > Brachycentrus maculatus. The sequence continues at coordinate 323,974 of NW_028281351.1, forward strand.
TTGATGGAATTTTCGTTTATTTAAAAAAATGCATCATATCAATACGAACTGTCACTAGCAATTCAGAGATGGAAATGTACAGTATCATTATAATTTTGTATTTTCTGACAAATGATCCTTGTTCGCACCCAATGGTGCATAGGGCACTGCATTACATTGATGGAATTTTCGTTTATTTAAAAAAAAGCATCAGATCAGTACGAACTGTCACGAGCAATTCAGAGATGGAAATGTACAGTATCATTATAATTTTGTATTTTCTGACAAATGATCCTTGTTCGCACCCAATGGTGCATAGGGCACTGCATTACATTGATGGAATTTTCGTTTATTTAAAAAAAAGCATCAGATCAGTACGAACTGTCACGAGCAATTCAGAGATGGAAATGTACAGTATCATTATAATTTTGTATTTTCTGACAAATGATCCTTGTTCGCACCCAATGGTGCATAGGGCACTGCATTACATTGATGGAATTTTCGTTTATTTAAAAAAAAGCATCAGATCAGTACGAACTGTCACGAGCAATTCAGAGATGGAAATGTACAGTATCATTATAATTTTGTATTTTCTGACAAATGATCCTTGTTCGCACCCAATGGTGCATAGGGCACTGCATTACATTGATGGAATTTTCGTTTATTTAAAAAAAAGCATCAGATCAGTACGAACTGTCACGAGCAATTCAGAGATGGAAATGTACAGTATCATTATAATTTTGTATTTTCTGACAAATGATCCTTGTTCGCACCCAATGGTGCATAGGGCACTGCATTACATTGATGGAATTTTCGTTTATTTAAAAAAAAGCATCAGATCAGTACGAACTGTCACGAGCAATTCAGAGATGGAAATGTACAGTATCATTATAATTTTGTATTTTCTGACAAATGATCCTTGTTCGCACCCAATGGTGCATAGGGCACTGCATTACATTGATGGAATTTTCGTTTATTTAAAAAAAAGCATCAGATCAGTACGAACTGTCACGAGCAATTCAGAGATGGAAATGTACAGTATCATTATAATTTTGTATTTTCTGACAAATGATCCTTGTTTGCACCCAATGGTGCATAGGGCACTGCATTACATTGATGGAATTTTCGTTTATTTAAAAAAAAGCATCAGATCAGTACGAACTGTCACGAGCAATTCAGAGATGGAAATGTACAGTATCATTATAATTTTGTATTTTCTGACAAATGATCCTTGTTTGCACCCAATGGTGCATAGGGCACTGCATTACATTGATGGAATTTTCGTTTATTTAAAAAAAAGCATCAGATCAGTACGAACTGTCACGAGCAATTCAGAGATGGAAATGTACAGTATCATTATAATTTTGTATTTTCTGACAAATGATCCTTGTTTGCACCCAATGGTGCATAGGGCACTGCATTACATTGATGGAATTTTCGTTTATTTAAAAAAAAGCATCAGATCAGTACGAACTGTCACGAGCAATTCAGAGATGGAAATGTACAGTATCATTATAATTTTGTATTTTCTGACAAATGATCCTTGTTTGCACCCAATGGTGCATAGGGCACTGCATTACATTGATGGAATTTTCGTTTATTTAAAAAAAAGCATCAGATCAGTACGAACTGTCACGAGCAATTCAGAGATGGAAATGTACAGTATCATTATAATTTTGTATTTTCTGACAAATGATCCTTGTTTGCACCCAATGGTGCATAGGGCACTGCATTACATTGATGGAATTTTCGTTTATTTAAAAAAAAGCATCAGATCAGTACGAACTGTCACGAGCAATTCAGAGATGGAAATGTACAGTATCATTATAATTTTGTATTTTCTGACAAATGATCCTTGTTTGCACCCAATGGTGCATAGGGCACTGCATTACATTGATGGAATTTTCGTTTATTTAAAAAAAAGCATCAGATCAGTACGAACTGTCACGAGCAATTCAGAGATGGAAATGTACAGTATCATTATAATTTTGTATTTTCTGACAAATGATCCTTGTTTGCACCCAATAGTGTAGAGGGCACTACATAAAATTGATGGAATTTTTGTTTATTTAAAAAAATGTATCACATACGAATTGTCACGATTTTTTATGCATATTATAAAAATTTACATCACTATATTTACTCTTTTATATTTAGAAAAAATTATAAGTTTAAATTTCGGTATAAAACATAAATCCAACAAAATAAAATAATAATTGATACCGATAATCCAATAAAATTGATAGACGTATGTAACATATCGCTCACTCCTTTCAAGAACGTCATAAATCAAAAATCGTCAATTTTCAGTTGTGCGTGTTTTCGAAATGCCCAGAAAATGTACTATATCCCAGCAAAAGAGGCATATTTTTAACTTAATATTTACCCGCTACAGGGCAGAAAGTGATATTTTTGTATTTTGAAGAAAGGGTATTGTTTAATTATATTTTTTAATATACGAAATATTTTGCAAATGTAGAAAAATCCTTCAGGTTTTACCTGAAAAGATCTGTTGCACAGTAAAAAGTTCAATAAGTGGCTTGGTATTTATTTTTATTACATTGTATTATATTTTAAACTATAAAATCGTTCTCCTGAAAAATCAAGTATTTTGATTTATGACGTTCTTGAAAGGAGTGAGCGATATATAAAAAAAACGCAAATATACAATAATATTCCGTTAATCGCTACGTTATTTTTTTGTTTGTATAGGTGAGTTAGCCAGTTAACGGGGAATATAATGAAGAGTTGGAAAAGTCAAACAATGATGAAGAAATAATAATCAGTTACTTACGGCTGAAAGAAGTTTGGTACGTGGCCGGGCCGACAGATTGGAGGATTCCAGCAAATGGCCTGAAAAACTGCCTATAGAATACTCCAAGCTTTCAGGGCTGTCCAAAATAATATATTATTCTTGAAGATAATAAATTATCACTATTGAAACCGGAATCTGAGGATTTTTTAATTAATAAATGTAAAATTGGATCCGCCTCCGAGGTGTGATGGTCAGCACTCTCGTCTACCGTACAGGAGGTCCCATGCTCAATTCCCAGGGGGGGGGGTCGAATAAATATGTAAGATTTTCACTATAATATTTATTCAATATTACTCTGGACTGGTACCTGAAGTGGAGGGCTGATCACTTTTTCTTCATTTATTAATGATCAAGATAACACTGTTTATAACATACACGGTTATGGATAACGGTTTAAAGAAGAAGAAAAACTACTTTAATAGTTGACGAAATTATTGTGTATATTAATATGGATAATTAATGTTTTATATTGTGAAATAATAACATATTCAATTAATTCTTGGTAATTTGTACAAAATTTTATAAACTTCATAAAAAAATCCAACTTTACTTTTAACCACTTTTGTTTTGGTACTTTTTTCCAACCGGTTTTGACAAGAACCTCATCATCTTTGGGGATGGACCTAACCTAACCATGAATATTTTTATTTTTTTAATAATAATTCTTTATTGAATATTCATCCCTGGGATGACAAGATGGTTTAGAACAATTATGCAGTTTTATTGTATTCAATAATAATATTAAAAATTATTGCCATCAAAACAATTGGAAGTTTTTTTTTTAAACCGGTGTTGTTGAAAATAAATATAATGAAGGGTGTAGGTAAATTGATATTCGTTCACAGAATACTGAATACCGTTTTTGTGCGTGATGTCATTGGTTTGATTCCCGCCTCGATAGAATTGATTATTTTATTGAACCGCTCTTATCGGTAAAATTCATATTAATTTTGCTTAGCAACTAACGGTAACTAATAATGACTAATAATGACTAGCAATAAATTTATTTAAATTGGAATAATTTGGGACAGTTCAAATAATAAAACTTATTAGTGAATAAAATTAAATACGTGCATTTAATAAACAATGGTAGTTTTTTTAAGAAAAAATACGTCGCAAATTTATTTTTTACATTTCACAGTATAATATAACTACAAGTTAAAAAAATTCCATTATATCAAAAAAACATCCCACTAAGGCAAGGCCTATATGTGCTTATATATATATATATATATATATATATATATATATATATATATATATATATATATATATATATATATATATATATATATATATATATATATATATATATATGTATATATATATATATATATATATATATATATATATATATATATATATATATATATATATATATATATATATATATATATATATATATATATATATATATATATATATATATATATATATATATATATATATATTTATATGAATAATATGAATATATTAAAAGTTCTAATATAAACAAATATTTCATTTTAACAGAAAAATAAAATAAAATAAATGCTATAAGTTATATGTGAAGCACTAACATTGTGATTTTCCATTTTATAATTATTAATCAGTCTTGATAAAGAAGCGGTTAGCTGCGAAACCGGTAGACATTATAATTATGTTACAATAAAATATTTATAGTGATTTTCAAACAAAGTTACATTAGTTACAAAATTACTATAATAAACATTTCTTTAAGGAACGAGTGGCAGCCCTAATCTGTTCTTCGCGCCATTGATTGTTGTTATCTCAGGATGTTCGACAAGTGAGTAAATTGATTTCAACCCCTATTGGCTGGGGTGGTGAGTGCTGGCGGGGGTGGCGGGTGGCGGGTGGCGGGCGGACGGGGTAATGCGGGAAAATAAAATACGATAACAAAGGGTATTAAGAAAAGCTGTGTTCTTGTGAAGTTCAAGGATTTAATATTGATATTGTCATTTTTTGTGTATTTGGTCGACTAAATCTGATGGGATGAGAATTCGAAGATGTATTGTTTCATTTTATATTGGATTTACACCAATATAATAATTCATTTTATATTTTATACATCAAGTAATATTAAAAGTATTTTTTTACAATATAAAAGAAAACAAACATATCATGATTGTAAATATAACTTTTTTTGTATTTCAACTAGGTACCTATTTCAACAAATTAATATGTATTCAAAACATTTCATACATTTCAATCGTAAAATTTAGAAATACATTTATTATGTAAAAAACATACAAAAATTATAATAATAGTTATTTTTAGTCAGATAGATTCATTGCCGATATAAAATTAATGCTGCACATACTTTTATATGAAAAATATTAACTAAATCAAATTTTACAAAAATAATCTGTAAAATTGGTAAAATTATATTTACAACTAGTTTTTCAAAACTTTTTCAAATCAGAAATTCAATTGGTTACACTTCACTATAAACAAATTATTTCAACTTCATATTACTCCGTACTCATTTTTGTCATTCAAATTAATTCGTCTCGAAGCTACGTTTTGAATTCAATTACAACAAGTAACTTCCATAACTTTATAACATTTTTATCGTTGTGCAAATAAAATTCCAGTGAAGTTAGTCTCGCTATAATTCTCCAACAAAACTACGTCTTGCAACTCTCGCAGACACTAATATTGGACTTGAGTTGCGAGTTGGACGTCGCGGGGGGTGGGAAGGGCGGGGAAGGGTGGAAGAAGTGTAGAAGAGGATCTAGTTTCAATCAGAAGAAGTCTTGAATACATATGAGTACATCTGTAATCATTTTGCACCTCCAACGATCTACAAAGATTAAAGATGATTTTTTTACAAGTACTTATCTGTAAGTCCACATATCTTGTAGATAAATTAATATTATATAAAACCATACATCCCGATCAAAGTTTTTGAAAAGAAATCCCAAAAAAAGGGTTACAGTTACTTAAAGTTTGATATTTAAGTTCCATATTTATATGAATACGACTGGGGTATTTTAAAAATCCCCCTTTAGAGTATGCGTAATATTAAATGCTAGGTGAAGGTTTTCTTTGAAATTCATGAAAAGTTTTTTTCTTACAATTTCCTCAGAATTGTATAATATTATATCCATGGAAAATAAATTTTAGTGTTCGTGTAATGCATTATTCGACCAAAGCGATGAATTGCGTACAAATAGCGAAGTTTTACTGTATTAGGATCACAGAAAATAATAAAACTCGTCCCAGATTCAAGGAGCAGCAAAAGAACGCTTGAGAGTGCTATAGAGTTTCCGATAAAAAAGGAAGAGAAGAATTTCTCTAATATTAGCACAGTGTTTGCGGAACGGAAACAAACATACCATCATCGTGTTATGTTAGCCAGGAGAGACAAACTTTTACAAAATAAATATACATTTCCAAACTATTTTGAGCATCATGAAGTTTTTCAATTATATTTTTGCACATTTTGTTAAAAAACTTTTTTTATATTTTGAGACCTTTTTCCTTTTTTTGAGAAAAGTCGAGCGCATTTATTTACCACTTCTTCACAAAATGTATTTTAACACCGTACAGTGTTCGATAAAGATGCGAATAGAGTCAAATCATACATCATTTTACCACTGCCTGCCGAATTACTTAATAAATTAATGTTGCCTTATCACATCTTTTGTAACAAAAAAATAATTTTGGCATTGCATGCCAATTATTTTTAAATATATTTATGTTGGCTTTAATTTTTATTTTCAATAAAATAAACCAAAAGCTTGAAAAAGAAAAACACTTGTTTTTTACCATTTTAGTTTATTTTATTATAACAACTAGTTCCGGAAGTTATGCTTACATCTTCGGGTCTAATTGTAAACCGGTTATTTTATATTAACACCTGAAGATAAAAGCATGGCTTCCAAAACTAGTCGTTATAATAAAATAAACTCAAGTGGTAAAAAACAAGTGTTTTTCATTTATAAATTCATCGTGTGAATGTCGAAACAATAAATAAAAACTAAGAGCTTGTGCAACTCGATGAATCGAAGCCTCTGAAACGGGGGTAAGACATAAGGGTGGGTCA